>NC_080710.1:356875-396875 GCF_019097595.1 Hemibagrus wyckioides | reverse complement strand
CTTCCAATCCAGGCCGGGATCATTAGTCACTCCGGAGTCAGGTACATGACCACCACCTCGTCCAGCTCTGGACCAGAAACACCACATAACATTTACTAACATCTACTGACCGCCTTTACTCCCAGGTCCAGTTTATTGTTTTATTTATTATTTATTTATTAACACGTTTAAAATAATCACTTCATTCTGTAAAGTATCTTCAATAATGTTCTGTTCCTCTGTAACGGAGTGTGTTCTGTTCCTCTGTAACGGAGTGTGTTCTGTTCCTCTGTAACGGAGTGTGTTCTGTTCCTCTGTAACGGAGTGTGTTCTGTTCCTCTGTAACGGAGTGTGTTCTGTTCCTCTGTAACGGAGTGTGTTCTGTTCCTCTGTAACGGAGTGTGTTCTGTTCCTCTGTAATGGAGTGTGTTCTGTTCCTCTGTAATGGAGTGTGTTCTGTTCCTCTGTAACGGAGTGTGTTCTGTTCCTCTGTAATGGAGTGTGTTCTGTTCCTCTGTAACGGAGTGTGTTCTGTTCCTCTGTAACGGAGTGTGTTCTGTTCCTCTGTAATGGAGTGTGTTCTGTTCCTCTGTAACGGAGTGTGTTCTGTTCCTCTGTAATGGAGTGTGTTCTGTTCCTCTGTAATGGAGTGTGTTCTGTTCCTCTGTAATGGAGTGTGTTCTGTTCCTCTGTAATGGAGTGTGTTCGTGTCTCGTGTCCGGAGATCTCCCCGGGTCGGACGGATTAAAACTCTTAAATTCTCTGTATGATGATTTCAGAGTGACTCTGGCAGACGGGACCAAATGGCTGGTGCATAAAGGGAACAATTTTGGGATCTCCTCTCAGACGGTGGTGGTGGACGCGCGCCACATGAGCAGCAGCTGGAGGGTAAGAACATCTGGACTAGATCCACAGTCTCCATCATCATATTTAACTTCAGTGAGTTGTGATTTATTTCCTCGTCACTCAGAGACACTGTCGGTTTCTCCACAGATCAGGGAGACTAAGAACTTCAGAGGCAGTAAGACGGTGTCGGATTTCGTGAAAGCAGGAGGAACTGATTACAGTCTGCTGTTTAATAACTGTCACAACGCTGCAGGGAGGATGATGGGTAATTAAACACACCTGAGACTCACCTGAGACTCACCTGAGATTCCCCCTGAGACTCACCTGAGATTCCCCTTGAGACTCACCTGAGATTCCCCTTGAGACTCACCTGAGATTCCCCCTGAGACTCACCTGAGATTCCCCCTGAGACTCACCTGAGATTCCCCCTGAGACTCACCTGAGATTCCCCCTGAGACTCACCTGAGACTCATCTGCAGAAACACCAAACACCTTCATTATCATGTGTTCTGAGTGTTCAAGACAAGAACCTGGAAATAAACTCCTTCTTTACTCTCTGATCTCTTTATTGTGGGAGTGTTTACTGTATAACACACACACACACACACACACACACACATTTTTATATATATATATATTTACACACACACATTTATATACAGTATCTCACAAAAGTGGGTACACCCCTCTAATTTCAGTAAACATTTTAGTATAATCTTCTCATAGGACAATACTACTTTAGAGTAGTCAATGTGCAGCTTGTATAGCAGTATAGATTTCCTGTCCTCTGAAAATAACTCAACAAACAGACATTATTATCTAAATAACTGGCAACGAAAGTGAGTACACCCTAAGTGATAAAAGCTGTACATCGTTTAACCATGTCACAGGTCCTATTTATCATGTTCATGTGTTTGTCAGCTTGATAGGACCATACAAATGTGTGTATCTTATATTAGAGCATTTAAAATTTGGTGCTTTAAGTACAATTCACTCATATTGACCACTGGATGATCAACATGGCACCTCATGGTAAAGAACTCTCGGAGGATTTGAGAATTAGATTTGTTACTCTCCACAAAGATGGGTTATGCTACAAGAAGATCAGTAACACCCTGAAACTGAGTTACAGTACAGTGGCCAGGGTCATTACAGAGGGTTTTCCAAGACAGGTTCCTCTCTGAACAGACCTCACAGGGCCGATCAGCAAAGTTCTCATGCTGTGGGTCAGATGCAGAAGCTGGCTTTGAAAAACAGACACATGAGTGCTGCCAGCATTGCTTTAGAGGTTGGTCATCATGGTCTGGGGCTGCATGAGTGCTGCTGGTACTGGGGGGCTGTGGTTCATTGAGGGAAACATGGATTCCAGCATGTACTGTAACATTCTGAAACAGAACATGATACCCTCCCTTCAAAAACTGGGCCAAATGTCAGTTTTCCAACAACCCCAAACACACCGCCAAGATCACAACTGCCTTGCTGAGGAAGGTGAAGGTGATGGAGTGGCCAAGTATGTCTCCAGACCTGAACCCTATTGAGCACCTGTGGGGCATCCTCACACAGAAGGGGGAGAAGTGCCATGTGTCTAACATCCAGCAGCTCTGTGATATCATTATGGAGGCGTGGAAGAGGATCCCAGCAACAACATGTGCAGCTCTGGAGAACTCCATGGCCAGGAGGATTAAGGCTGTGCTAGATAACAATGGTGCTCACACAAAATATTCACACTTTGGACACAGCTCTGACATGTTCACTTAGGGTGTACTCACTTTCGTTGTCAGTTATTTAGATAATAATGTCTGTATGTTGAGTTTTTTTCAAAGGACAGGAAATCTGTACTGCTACACAAGCTGCACATTGACTAAAATATATCCAATTTTCATTTCTATAGTATTGTCCCTTGAGAACATATAATAAAGTGATTGCTGAAATGTGAAGGGTGTACTCACTTTTGTGAGATACTGTATATATATACAGTATAATGTGAGTACACCCCTCACATTTTATATACTCACACGTCCTCTTTTGAACTCTGATATGTCTCCCATAATGTTGTGTGCATTGCAATATTTTAAGCAAAACTGTGCTATTACTCTGCTAATTAAACCTTCACACTCTGCTCTTACTGGTGGAATGTGCAATCAATGAAGATTGGCCACCAGGCTGGTCAAATTTAGCCATGAAACCTCCAACACTAAATTAGCCAGTGTTTCAGTTTCATTGTCCAACCCCTATATATATATATATATGTGTGTGTGTGTGAGTGTGAGAGTGTGTGTGTGTGTGTGTGAGTGTGAGAGTGTGTGTGTGTGTGTGAGTGTGTGTGTGTGTGTGAGTGTGTGTGTGTGTGAGGGTGTTTGTGTGTGAGGGTGTTTGTGTGTGTGTTTGTGTGTGTGAGGGTGTGTGTTTGAGTGTGTGTGTGAGAGAGAGTGTGTGAGAGTGTGTGTGTGTGTTTGAGTGTGTGTGTGTTTGTGTGTGTGTGAGAGTGTGTGTGTGTGAGAGTGTGTGTGTGTGTGTGTGTGTGAGTGTGTGTGAGTGTGTGTGTGAGTGTGTGTGTTTGTGTGTGTGTCTGTGTAAACTCTTGGACGAGTCCTGGGACTTTACAAGGTTAGAGTCAGGATTGGAACACAGCCCTGGAGGAATTTCTGGTATTGTGTAACATGTTTTTTCTAGTGCAGATCAGGTTCAGTATATAAACCCAGAGTGTCCTGCATTCACCACAACACTGAACCTTACTTCTAATCAACACCAGCTCCTGTTCCAGCTCCAGCTCTAACACCAGCTCCTGTTCCAGCTCCAGCTCCTGTTCCAGCTCCAGTTCCTGTTCCAGCTCCAGTTCCTGTTCCAGCTCCAGCTCTAACACCAGCTCCTGTTCCAGCTCCAGCTCCTGTTCCAGCTCCAGTTCCTGTTCCAGCTCCAGTTCCTGTTCCAGCTCCAGCTCTAACACCAGCTCCTGTTCCAGCTCCAGTTCCTGTTCCAGCTCCAGTTCCTGTTCCAGCTCCAGTTCCTGTTCCAGCTCCAGCTCCTGTTCCAGCTCCAGCTCCTGTTCCAGCTCCAGTTCCTGTTCCAGCTCCTGTTCCAGCTCTAACACCAGCTCCAGCTCCTCAGAGGTAGAGATGATGGTGACTAACGCTCTGGGTGTGTTCATGTTCGCTGTGGCACTGATGGTCGCTGAAGGCTCCTGGGGCTCTGGTAGGTTTATAACACCTTTGTTACACATGTTCATGACGCCTGCTGTAGATGAAGTCTAATCTCACTAACAACTTCCAGATGAATCCAGCAGTTTTATTTATTTTTGTATAAAAAAAGAGAATTAGTGACCAGAATGTCCTACAGATGTTACACACACGCACGTCTTTATATTTCATGATCAGATAAAAACTCGTACAGTTATGACCTGTCCAAAGCGTCTGACCTGAGGAAGCTCTACAACTCCAAAGTTTATGCGGCTGACCGGATGACGCGGCCACTGGAGGGCCTTCCAATCCAGGCCGGGATCATTAGTCACTCCGGAGTCAGGTACATGACCACCACCTCGTCCAGCTCTGGACCAGAAACACCACATAACATTTACTAACATCTACTGACCGCCTTTACTCCCAGGTCCAGTTTATTGTTTTATTTATTATTTATTTATTAACACGTTTAAAATAATCACTTCATTCTGTAAAGTATCTTCAATAATGTTCTGTTCCTCTGTAATGGAGTGTGTTCTGTTCCTCTGTAATGGAGTGTGTTCTGTTCCTCTGTAACGGAGTGTGTTCTGTTCCTCTGTAACGGAGTGTGTTCTGTTCCTCTGTAATGGAGTGTGTTCTGTTCCTCTGTAATGGAGTGTGTTCTGTTCCTCTGTAACGGAGTGTGTTCTGTTCCTCTGTAACGGAGTGTGTTCTGTTCCTCTGTAACGGAGTGTGTTCTGTTCCTCTGTAACGGAGTGTGTTCTGTTCCTCTGTAACGGAGTGTGTTCTGTTCCTCTGTAACGGAGTGTGTTCTGTTCCTCTGTAACGGAGTGTGTTCTGTTCCTCTGTAATGGAGTGTGTTCGTGTCTCGTGTCCGGAGATCTCCCCGGGTCGGACGGATTAAAACTCTTAAATTCTCTGTATGATGATTTCAGAGTGACTCTGGCAGACAGGACCAAATGGCTGGTGCATAAAGGGAACAATTTTGGGATCTCCTCTCAGACAGTGGTGGTGGACGCGCGCCACATGAGCAACAGCTGGAGGGTAAGAACATCTGGACTAGATCCACAGTCTCCATCATCATATTTAACTTCAGTGAGTTGTGATTTATTTCCTCGTCACTCAGAGACACTGTCGGTTTCTCCACAGATCAGGGAGACTAAGAACTTCAGAGGCAGTAAGACGGTGTCGGATTTCGTGAAAGCAGGAGGAACTGATTACAGTCTGCTGTTTAATAACTGTCACAACGCTGCAGGGAGGATGATGGGTAATTAAACACACCTGAGACTCACCTGAGATTCCCCCTGAGACTCACCTGAGACTCACCTGAGATTCCCCTTGAGACTCACCTGAGATTCCCCCTGAGACTCACCTGAGATTCCCCTTGAGACTCACCTGAGATTCCCCTTGAGACTCACCTGAGATTCCCCCTGAGACTCACCTGAGACTCATCTGCAGAAACACCAAACACCTTCATTATCATGTGTTCTGAGTGTTCAAGACAAGAACCTGGAAATAAACTCCTTCTTTACTCTCTGATCTCTTTATTGTGGGAGTGTTTACTGTATAACACACACACACACACACACACACACACATATATATATATATATATATATAAAGTGAAACCTTGACTTACGAGTGAATCAACTCACGAGTTTTCCGAGATACGAGCCGTCGCTCGGTCGATTTTTTGCTTTAAGATACGAGCCGAGATCTGAGTTACGAGCGCGCGAGCTTAACTCCACCCACCACTTGGTCACCCAGCGAGCGGTCAGTCCACGTGGTGATCTCTCCAGGTCGTGCGTTGGTGCTGTGTAAAGACACTTCATCACTCATTTTCCAAACATTTTGAAAGGGAGGAAGAAACAAACCTCCTTGGACAGGTTTTTATTGAAACGCCCTGCAAGGGAAAGCGAGGAAAGTGTGGAGAAAAAGGGAGAAGTCAGTGAAGAAGATGATTAAGTGAAGTGAAAAAAAGTAGCAATTAAGTTTAGCGATAAAGTGTAGCATAGTTTGTAAGTTAAATTTAATTAATTGTAGCATTAAGTGTGTAGTGAGTAAGTTAGGTTAAGCGACAGAGCACGAAATGAAAAACTCCGCCCCCCTCCTCCGCCAATCTCCTCCCCCTCCGCCAGCATCTTCGTCTGATCTTCAAGGTAAATACACTTAAATAAAACCAGTTTATTTCTTTACATTTTCTTTTATTATGTATTATTACTGTTTTATACATTATTTGTTATTTATAAAGTACATTTTTCTTATTTAAAAACACGTAACAAAAAATGGTGTAGTTTTTGGGGGGCTGGAACGGATTAATAGCATTTCACTTCATTTTAATGGAGAAATTTAATTTGATATACGAGCAAATTGAGTTATGAGCTCGGACACAGAACCAATTACACTCCTAAGTCAAGGTATTACTGTATATATATATATATATATATACACATATATACAATATCTCACAGAAGTGAGTACACCGTACATGTATATATACAGGGGTTGGACAATGAAACTGAAACACTGGCCAATTTAGTGTTGGAGGTTTCATGGCTAAATTTGACCAGCCTGGTGGCCAATCTTCATTGATTGCACATTTCACCAGTAAGAGCAGAGTGTGAAGGTTTAATTAGCAGAGTAATAGCACAGTTTTGCTTAAAATATTGCAATGCACACAACATTATGGGAGACATATCAGAGTTCAAAAGAGGACAAATTGTTGGTGCACGTCTCGCTGGCGCATCTGTGACTAAGACAGCAAGTCTTTGTGATGTATCAAGAGCCACGGTATCCAGGGTAACGTCAGCATACCACCAAGAAGGACGGACCACATCCAACAGGAGTAACTGTGGACGCAAGAGGAAGCTGTCTGAAAGGGATGTCCGGGTGCTAACCCGGATTGTATCCAAAAAACATAAAACCACAGCTGCCCAACTCACTGCAGAATTAAATGTGCACCTGAACTCTCCTGTTTCCACCAAAACTGTCCGGCGGGAGCTCCACAGGGTCAGTGTACATGGCCGGGCTGCTATACCCACACCTTTGGTCACTCGTGCCAATGCCAAACCTCGGTTTCAATGGTGCCAGCAGCGAAAATCTTGGGCTGTGGACAATGTGAAACATGTATTGTTCTCTGATGAGTCCACCTTCACTGTCTTTCCCACATCTGGGAGAGTTACGGTGTGGAGAAGCCCCAAAGAAGCGTACCACCCAGACTGTTACATGCCCAGAGTGAAGCATGGGGGTGGATCAGTGATGGTTTGGGCTGCAATATCATGGCATTCCCTAGGCCCAATACTTGTGCTAGATGGGCACGTCACTGCCAAGGACTACCGAACCATTCTGGAGGACCATGTGCACCCAATGGTTCAAACATTGTATCCTGAAGGCGGTGCCGTGTATCAGGATGATAATGCACCAATACACACAGCAAGACTGGTGACAGAGTGGTTTGATGAATACTAATGAATTATTGTGGTCTAAAACCAGGCGTTACAGTTTCATTGTCCAACCCCTGTATATATGTATGTATACACACACATATATACACACACACAGACGTATATATATATATATATATATATATATATATATATATATATATATATATATATATATATATATATATATATATATATATATTAAGGTTGTCAATAGATTAAATTTTTTAATCGCGATTACACTTATAGTGAAATTAAACATACACTTTTTATTTTGTTTAACATGTGGGTTTGGTTTGCTACTCGTCAGTTTGCTAGTAAAACCTGTGATGTTCTTTGCTTTTAAATAATCCTCATTACAGTGTATGCACACAGAGATGCGTACTATCTGTGTTAGCATTCAGTCTGTGTTCATACTGCACCATTGATCAGTGACAGGAACTTTCACACTGCATGACTTCACAACAGGAAGAATCTCCAACAACTCTCTCTAAACTGCATTTCACAACTGAAATAATAAGGAAATAATGCAAGATCACACATGAGATCAGAGTTCTCACACGAGACTGGAAATGGACAAAAAAGTTCAAGATCCAAATGGTCAGTGCGGGAACAAGGATTGTGTGTTTTGCAGAATTGACCAAATGAATATTTTTGCAGTGTGCTGCTGCTGATGTGGCTGGTCAAGCAAATATTTCTGCTTTATTTCTGTTTGATGTAATTGTAAAGCTTATTTATTCTGATAGAACTATATTTAATATATTTAAGATATATTTCTGATAAAAACCTATAAACTCTATTAAACTATAATGTTGTGCTCCAACCGAAGCCATGCTTGCTGATATCGTGGTCTAAAATTCCTCCCCGAACTGACCGCTGCCCTGTATCTCACTCTCTTATTGGCTGTAGGTCATCGTCGAGGTGTTTTTCAGTCAGAGCTCCTTTCACACTGCAGGACTTTGAGTTGGCGAGTCATCGGTGATTTGGTCAGATCGAGTTTTCGGTCATTCACACTGCGCGATTGTCACTCGTGTGCACACGCTCTGCGACTAGTTGGCGACTAAAAAGTCATGCAGCTTGAACTCGGTGATGACAAACTCAAACTCCCAACCCTCAATATCATCTGCGTGATGCAAATTGCGTTAATGACCCACCTTTTGTCTGTTTCTGTAACTTAAGACACACACACATGTATATACACTATATTGCCAAAAGTATTCTCTCACCCATCCAAATAATCAGAATCAGGTGTTCCAATCACTTCCATGGCCACAGGTGTATAAAATCAAGCACCTAGGCATGCAGACTGTTTTTACAAACATTTGTGAAAGAATGGGTCGCTCTCAGGAGCTCAGTGAATTCCAGCGTGGAACTGTGATAGGATGCCACCTGTGCAACAAATCCAGTCGTGAAATTTCCTCGCTCCTAAATATTCCACAGTCAACTGTCAGCTGTATTATAAGAACGTGGAAGTGTTTGGGAACGACAGCAACTCAGCCACGAAGTGGTAGGCCACGTAAACTGACGAAGCGGGGTCAGCGGATGCTGAGGCGCATAGTGCGAAGAGGTCGCCAACTTTCTGCAGAGTCAATCGCTACAGACCTCCAAACTTCATGTGGCCTTCAGATTAGCTCAAGAACAGTGCGCAGAGAGCTTCATGGAATGGGTTTCCATGGCCGAGCAGCTGCATCCAAGCCATACATCACCAAGTGCAATGCAAAGCGTCGGATGCAGTGGTGTAAAGCACGCCGCCACTGGACTCTAGAGCAGTGGAGACGCGTTCTCTGGAGTGACAAATCGCGCTTCTCCATCTGGCAATCTGATGGACGAGTCTGGGTTTGGCGGTTGCCAGGAGAACGGTACTTGTCTGACTGCATTGTGCCAAGTGTAAAGTTTGGTGGAGGGGGGATTATGGTGTGGGGTTGTTTTTCAGGAGCTGGGCTTGGCCCCTTAGTTCCAGTGAAAGGAACTCTGAATGCTTCAGCATACCAAGACATTTTGGACAATTCCATGCTCCCAACTTTGTGGGAACAGTTTGGAGCTGGCCCCTTCCTCTTCCAACATGACTGTGCACCAGTGACCAAAGCAAGGTCCATAAAGACATGGATGACAGAGTCTGGTGTGGATGAACTTGACTGGCCTGCACAGAGTCCTGACCTCAACCCGATAGAACACCTTTGGGATGAATTAGAGCGGAGACTGAGAGCCAGACCTTCTCGTCCAACATCAGTGTGTGACCTCACAAATGCGCTTCTGGAAGAATGGTCAAAAATTCCCATAAACACACTCCTAAACCTTGTGGACAGCCTTCCCAGAAGAGTTGAAGCTGTTATAGCTGCAAAGGGTGGACCGACGTCATATTGAACCCTATGGATTAGGAATGGGATGTCACTTAAGTTCATATACGAGTCAAGGCAGGTGAGCGAATACTTTTGGCAATATAGTGTATATATATATATGTATATAGCGAGAGAGAGAGAGAGAGAGTCGCCCAGAAAAATGTATACACCTTTCAGGATTTAAGAAATTTTTTTTATACAAAAATTTGTATAAATATTGTATTACTAAATTTATTGCTATACGTTATAGACTGATTTATATGATGATATTATGATAATATTATGATAATATTAATATAATACTAACATAATTTACATCATACTGTTTTTCTTTTCCTGAAGTGTATATACATTTTTTGGTTGACTCTGTATATATGAATTGTGAAAATGAAGCAATATTGAAAAAAAAATTAAAATAACGGGATAAGAGCCTCTAGTGGACAGAGTCTAGTACTGCAGGAGTCAGGCCAAAACCATGTCCAGCCAATGGACTGATTAATGTAAAAATTTGTTGTGAGCCGTTTGAGTGTCACAAAATCATGAAACTAAGCAGAATCACTCACAACCCGTTGTTCTTTCTATGTAAAAAATGTTGAAACATTAGGACCTTCCACTGTTAAGATATAAGAACATTAATATTTTTCTACTATGTCCTCACCATAGCAACATCATTCACAATATCACAAATTCCTTCACAGTTTCACATCAGCCATGTCCTGACATTATTCTCACTGATTCTCAACCAAATCAGGTGAAAGGAAGGGAAAACATTAGAGATTTCAAAAAGTGACACACTTCCTGCTGCCAGTTGGTGGCGCTATGACCGAGACTCACAGTTGTCATATCAGTGTGATCAGATTTCACTGCTTAACATAATCCTAAGGTTTCATGTAGATCACTTAATGTACACAGAAGTTATTAGCCACTTCCTGTTTCGTTTTATTCACCATAAGTTTAAGGGCTTCTCACGGCTGAACCGTTTGAGATCAAAAATCCCTCATCAACTTACATGATCAGTGTTGAGATCATATTAGCCTGGGTTTGGTGGCGGTTATAATAATGTCTTGAGATCATATTAGCCTGGGTTTGGTGGCGGTTATAATAATGTCTTGAGATCATATTAGCCTGGGTTTGGTGGCGGTTGTATCAATTCCCTTGGGTGCATTTTGCAAACAACTCAAAATACCTCACTTCCTGTGGATTAGACTTAATGACATGCAGTGTGAAAGTTGTTCAGTTCAGTGAGATCTAAGTCTGTACCAAGTTTTACATGGATATGTGTAAGTGTGTATCAGCTATGCAGCAAGATTTTCCAGGGGGCGCTGTGACGGGTGTCTGCCACGCCCAGGGCCGATCCACGGTGACCTCCTAATGGCCGCAGATTCCAACCTGTCTGCTGATTTTCAAGAGTTTTTGAGCATGTTAAGGGGTCCAAAATACCCCGAAAGGTTGAAAAAAAAAAAAATAAAATAAATAAATATAAAATTCTAAAAACAATAGGGCTTCCGCACCTACGGTGCAAGGTCTCTGGCCTTGCGCCCTCGGTGCTTGGGCCCTAATAATGAGTTTCTTCTGTTTTTTTCTTCCAGGGTCATGTATTGGTGAGATGAGTTTTGTTTCATTTTTTGTGAACTGCTGATAATATTTCTCCTAAATTCAAAATATAACTATTGTTATTTAGAGTGTATATTTAAAGGAAATGACATCAAATAACCCAAGATCATGCAGTATTAGCAGAGCTTTAATAACTCAAATAAAACAAAATGTAAATAATTTGTAAACAGATTGTGTTAATGCTTTGTGTAAATAACATTAAGAGATCAGTATTTGGTGGAATAACCCCGATCTGCATGGGTTCTGGCGCCATGATCTCCACCAGTTTCTCACACTGCTGTTGGGGAAAAAAGCAAACAGCTCAGCTTTGCTTGATGGTTTGTGACCATTTATTCGTGAGGTTTAGGGTTCACATCTGGAGATTGGGCAGTGGGCTCTTATTTTTTTCCAGAGCTGTACACACACACACTGGTTAATGGTACAGTAGTGTAGATGAGGTACCCTGCAGTATCCAGAGCCCTGTGTGTAGTTCAGTAGAAGAGAGAACAGAGGGAATGTGGATAAAATATCTGAGTTTAATGAAACATGTTTACATCACAAACAGGAAGTCCTACATCTACACTTACACTCACAACTGTCCACTTCTAAGGTCAGACATTTGTAGTGTGTGTGTCCATATTTATATCCCATAGTGATTCAGAACATCACCAGTTGTCATGGTAACTGGACTGTGAGTGTTCAACACTTTGCTAGGGAAGATGTAGTGTACAGATTGTACTGAGATATCTGTGTGTGTGTGTGTGTGTGTGTGTGTGTGTATGTTTAGAGGAGCAGCACAGCAGTGAACACACTGAACCCCGTGAGTGTGTGTGTGTGTGTGTGTGTGTGTGTGTGGGTGTGTGTTAGAGGAGCAGTGCGGCGGTGAACACACTGAACCCCGTGAGTGTGTGTGTGTGTGTGGGTGGATGGGTGTGTGTGTGGTGTGTGTGTGTGTGTGTGTGTGTGTGTGTGTGTGTGTGGGTGTTAGAGGAGCAGTGCGGCGGTGAACACACTGAACCCCGTGAGTGTGTGTGTGTGTGTGGGTGGATGGGTGTGTGTGTGGGTGGGTGTTAGAGGAGCAGTGCGGCGGTGAACACACTGAACCCCGTGAGTGTGTGTGTGGGTGGGTGTGTGTGTGTGTGTGTGTGTGTGTGTGTGTGTGGGTGTGTGTGTGTGTGTGTGTGTGTGGGTGTTAGAGGAGCAGCGCGGCGGTGAACACACTGAACCCCGTGAGTGTGTGTGTGGGTGTGTGTGGGTGTGTGTGTGTGCGCGTGTTAGAGGAGCAGCATGGCGGTGAACACACTGAACCCCGTGAGGATCAGTGTTACATTAGCGATACGTTTCTGGTTAGCGCTCGTTACGCGGGGCAGGACGTCCATGAAGACGAGGTAGATGAAGCTCCCTACACTCAGCCCCTGGAGCGTGGAGCGAGCCAGGTGGAAGGACCAGTGTGTTTGTGCGTGCCGCAGGATGAGTCCAAGTGGGAACGCCGAGGACAGCGCTGCCATGCTGACCGACACCGCGAAGCGTCTCATCTGACCGTGAATGAGCAGGACGGCCAGGCTGCAGGAGACCAGGGCAGTGCGCAGGAGGAGATGGGGACGCGGCCGCACCGTCTCCGCCGATAAACCCTGCAGGGTGAAGAACAGACAGAGGGACAGGAGCAGCATGGACGAACGGAGGGGGGACAGGGAGGGATCGGGACGCGGCCGGACCGCCCCCGAGCACAGGGCTTCCTTCTCCTCTCGTCCATCTGTCTGTCCGTGCTGTCCCTCACGCTCGTCCCTCAGGGTCAGGAGCAGCTGCTCCATCACCAGCAGGAACAGGAAACCCACAGACATGATGAACTCTGGCACCGGGAAGTACAGCTGGGGACACACGGGACATGAGACAGGACCTATTGTGTAGGTGCCGTGATGCATTGTGGGTATTGTGTAGGTGCTGTGGTGCATTGTGGGTACTCACGATCACGCTGAGCTCTGTGAATGTCTCTCTCATTTCTTTTAGAAAAGTTGGAATAATGTCCAGCAGACAGGACGATAAAAACACACCTGCAGAGAGACAGCTGAGAGAGGAGAGACGGGTGTCTAACACACACACACACACACACACGTTAATACACCACTATAAAACATATAAAAAATACAGATACCGTGTGTGTGGGATTACCTGAGTGTGATCCGCTTCTCCACGACACTCTCAGTGCTCCGAGTGCCCCAAACCCACACACCAACACACACACCACATACACCAACACACACACCAGCTCCGATCCCACACCGTTAACCACACTGGAAACCAGTGACATCATTACACACACACACACACACACACACACACACTCGGGGATTTTGGGGTCAGCGAGCTGAAGCACATCAGATGAAGATGTTATAACGGGTTATAGCAGAGTTATAACACCTATCCTCTTTAATAAGCCAGCTGAATCCACTTTTATTAGTTTATATTCAATAAGAGATTAAATATTTACTTTAATCTCAATTTACTATAAAAATACAAACAACAAATCAGTCATTTCCGGTCTCCGGTGCCAGCTGGCTGAGGCTCTTTCTACAGCGACTAGCGGCTAAAACGAGCTAGCATTAAAGTTCTGATCTAAATCTCCTAAATGTTCTAAATCATTTATAACTGAAGAAAATAAACACCTGAGTGAGGTTAGCTGTACCTCTGGAGCGGTCAGTCTCGGGCCGTGAATTCTAAAAACTCCTGACCCCGGGCTACAAATCAATCCCTCCTTTATCTCTAGTGCACTAAGTAGGCTGCTTACGCCATAATGCTGCAGCTTCCATAGGGCACATAAGTAGTGCGCATGCGCTGGTTTGGCATTTCGCCGCAGTGCTCCGTCCGCTAAACTAACGGGAAAGTGCGCGTCAAGTTTACTGACAAACCGGACAAACCACGCCCTCTCATGTTCTAAGTGGTTGGAAGTTCAGACTTGCTGTCCAATCCGCGGGTTGCTCGTAAGCATGCGCACAAGCCGGGACGTGTCAGAATACGGGGGGACTTTTTATAAATTAATATTTTATTGTAGTTAAAGGTATATTTAATTTCATCAGTGTATTCAAGGAGCTAATGAAGTTAGCGCGTGTAGTCCTTCTGAAGTATGTGTTAGAGAACTACATTACCCAGAGAAACATGCACAAATCAGACGCAGACACAACATCCGGGTATAACGACTGTATAACACCCACACTCCACTGGCATTTATTAAGAGTTAATAAATTTATATTTATTAAATAGTGTCGAGTATTATCTTGTGTAAGAGGAATATCTAGCAGGCGAGAGAAGGTTTGTGTGATTTTAGTCAGAGGTTGTACTACAAGCTCAAAGGTCTCTATAAACTTCCGGCACAGTGACGTGTACCACTTCGAGCCTCCTGATTGGTCCGCGCTGAGGCCAGTCACTCCGACGTCAGTACGGCGCAGACTGAGTGAATACGTGGATCGACAGTTTTAAAAGCACTAGGCGTGTACATGGGATGGAGATTGTATGTTTATTTTACTAACTAACGCGTATCCTGATTGTTAGCCTGAACACACGGATGTGCGGAGTTGAGTCTGGAGCTGCGGTCACGCGCATTAAAGACCCTGAAATAACACGGTAACTCGGTGTAGAGCGATGCGCGAGACGGAGGGAGTGGACACGGGGCACGGGTCATCTACCGGAAGCGTGAGTTTGAAAAAGCCCCCCCACAACATTCATCAGTATTGATAAGAATAATAATGGAGTAGTGTGTTTACAGACAAACACCTGGACAAGGTGGAGTGTGTGTGTGTGTGTGTGTATACATACACACCACATAGACTAGAAGCAGAGATGAACTGAAGGATTAGTGACAAGATTTAAAAGCAGAAATGGGAGAATGTCCAGAGAAACTGGTTCCACAGGTGTGTGTGTGTGTGTGTGTGTGTGTGTGTATCAGCGATTACAGGTGTGTCACCTTTTAGTGTGAGGTGTGAATGTAAGAGAATTTAAACTGAGCTCTGGACACCAGTGACCAGAAGCTGGGGACTGTGTGTGTGTGTGTGTGTGTGTGTGTGTGAGGACTGAAAGCCTGGTACAAGAACCTGCTGTTGTCCAGTCCTGCACTGAGAAGTGTTTTATTGATCTTGACTGCGCTCAGAATGAAGAACACTCAAACACTCCACATGTGGGAAAAGGTGACCGGTCCTCCTGGTCAAGCAGCTCCTGGACTGACCACAGATTACTAATGATGTGTCAGGGTTACGCTGGAGCAAATGTTTAATGCCCCTGAGACAGTCCAGGAGAGACTGAAGGGAATCACTGAAAAGTTCAGAGAGACAGCTGGGAATCATATATACACACTGTACACACACACACACACACACACTATACACTCTGTACACTACACACACACTCCACATATACTACACACACTATACACTCTGTACACTACACACACACTCCACATATACTACACACACTATACACACACTATACACTCTGTACACTACACACACACACACACCACATATACTACACACACTACACACACACACACACTAAACAATACACTACACACACACTGTACACTACACAAACACACACACTGTACACTACACACACTCCACATACACTACACACACAGTACATATACTAAACAATACACTACACACACACTGTACACTACACAAACACACACACTGTACACTACACACACACTACATATACTAAACAATACACTACACACACACTGTACACTACACACACTGTACACTATACACACTAAACGATACACTACACACACAGTACACTATACACACTAAACGATACACTACACACACTATACTACACACACTAAACAATACACTACACACAGACTAAATGATACACTACACACACACAGTACACTACACACACACACACTAAACGATACACTACAAACACTGTACACTATACACACTAAACGATACACTACACACTGTATACTACACACACACTAAACGATACACTACACACACAGTACACTACACACAGACTAAATGATACACTACACACACACAGTACACTACACACACTGTACACTACACACACACACTAAACGATACACTACACACACACAGTACACTACACACAGACTAAATGATACACTACACACACTGTACACTACACACACTAAACGTTACACTACACACACACAGTACACTACACACAGACTAAATGATACACTACACACACTGTACACTACACACACTAAACGTTACACTACACACACACAGTACACTACACACACTAAACGATACACTACACACACACTGTACACTACACACAGACTAAATGATACACTACACACACACAGTACACTACACACAGACTAAATGATACACTACACACACACAGTACACTACACACACTGTACACTACACACACACACTAAACGATACACTACACACACACAGTACACTACACACAGACTAAATGATACACTACACACACAGTACACTATACACACTAAACACTACACACAGACTAAACAATACACTACACACACAGTACACTATACACACAACACTACACACAGACTAAACAATACACTACACACACTGTACACTACACACACACACTGTACAATACACACACACAGTACACTATACACTACATACACTAAACACTACACACACACACTCCACATATACTACACACACAACACCACACACTAAACACTACACACACTACACAAACACACACTCCACATATACTACACACACACACACACACACACACTCCACATATACTACACACACACACACACACACACACACACAACACTACACACTACACAAACACACTCCACATATACTACACACACTAAACACTACACACACTACACAAACACACTCCACATATACTACACACACACTACACACACTAAACACTACACACACTACACACACTCCACATATACTACACACACACACACACACACACACAACACTACACACACTAAACAAATACACACTCCACATATACTACACACACTAAACGATACACTACACACACTAAATGATACACCACACACACTGTACACTATACACTACACACACTGTACACTACACACACACTAAACAAACATACACTCCACATATACTAAACGATACACTACACACACACTGTACACTACACACACTAAACGATACACCACACACACTACACACACTGTACACTACACACACTGAACACTACACACACACTACACAAACATACACTCCACATATACTACACACACTAAACGATACACTACACACACACTGTACACTACACTACACACACTGTACACTACACACACTAAACGATACACCACACACACTGTACACTATACACTACACACACTATACACTACACACACTGAACACTACACACACTATACACTACACACACTGAACACTACACACACTACACAAACACACTCCACACACTAAATGATACACCACACACACTGTACACTATACACTACACACACTGAACACTACACACACACACACTACACAAACATGCACTCCACATATACTACACACACTAAACGATACACTACACACACACTGCACATTACACACACTGTACACTACACACACTAAACGATACACCACACACACTGTACACTATACACTACACACACACTACACAAACATACACTCCACATATACTACACACACTAAATGATACACTACACACACACTGTACACTACACACACTAAACGATACACCACACACTACACACTGTACACTACACACACTGAACACTACACACACACTACACAAACATACACTCCACATATACTACACACACTAAATGATACACTACACACACACTGTACACTACACACACTAAACGATACACCACACACTACACACTGTACACTACACACACTGAACACTACACACACACTACACAAACATACACTCCACATATACTACACACACTAAACGATACACTACACACACACTGTACACTACACACACTATACACTATACACTACACACACTGTACACTACACACACACTGTACATTACACACTGTACACACTAAACGATACACCACACACACTGTACACTATACACTACACACACTGTACACTACACACACTGTACACTACACACACTGTACACTACACACACTAAACGATACACCACACACACTACACTATACACTACACACACTGTACACTACACACACTGTACACTACACACACACTGTACATTACACACTGTACACACTAAACGATACACCACACACACTGTACACTATACACTACACACACTGTACACTACACACACTGTACACTACACACACTAAACGATACACCACACACACTACACTATACACTACACACTGTACACTACACACACTACACAAACATACACTCCACATATACTACACACACTAAACGATACACTACACACACTGTACACTATACACTACACACACACTGTACACTACACACTAAACGATACACCACACACACTGTACACTATACACTACACACACACTGTACACTACACACTAAACGATACACCACACACACTGTACACTATACACTACACACACACTGTACACTACACACTAAACGATACACCACACACACTGTACACTATACACTACACACTATACACTACACACACTACACAAACATACACTCCACATATACTACACACACTAAACGATACACTACACACACACTGTACACTACACACACTAAACGATACACTACACACACTGTACACTACACACACACTGTACACTACACACACTAAACACTACACACACTACACAAACATACACTCCACAAACACACCCTCCACACACAAAACGATACACTACACACACACTAAATGAGTACACACACATGATACACTACACACACACTGTACACTACACAGACTAAACACTAAACACTACACAAACACACACTTCACATATACACTACACACACACTGTACACTACACACTCCACATATAGTACACACAGTCTAAACACTACACACACACACTCCACATATAGTACACACAGTCTAAACACTACACACACACGCCACATATAGTACACACAGTCTAAACACTACACACACACACTCCACATATAGTACACACAGTCTAAACACTACACACACACTCCACATATAGTACACACAGTCTAAACACTACACACACACACTCCACATATAGTACACACAGACTAAACACTACACACACACACTCCACATATAGTACACACAGTCTAAACACTACACACACACACTCCACATATAGTACACACAGTCTAAACACTACACACACACACTCCACATATAGTACACACAGTCTAAACACTACACACACACTCCACATATAGTACACTCAGTCTAAACACTACACACACACGCCACATATAGTACACACAGTCTAAACACTACACACACACGCACTCCACATATAGTACACACAGTCTAAACACTACACACACACACACCACATATTACACACAGTCTAAACACTACACACACACACACTCCACATATAGTACACAGTCTAAACACTACACACACACACGCCACATATAGTACACACAGTCTAAACACTACACACACACTCCACATATAGTACACACAGTCTAAACACTACACACACACCACATATATTACACACAGTCTAAACACTACACACACACACACTCCACATATAGTACACACAGTCTAAACACTACACACACACACGCCACATATAGTACACACAGTCTAAACACTACACACACACCACATATAGTACACACAGTCTAAACACTACACACACACTCCACATATAGTATACACAGTCTAAACACTACCCACACACACTCCACATATAGTACACACAGTCTAAACACTACACATACACGCCACATATAGTACACACTACACACACACTGTACACTACACAGTCTAAACACTACACACACACACACGCCACATATAGTACACACAGTCTAAACACTACACACGCCACATATAGTACACACAGTCTAAACACTACACACACACACGCCACATATAGTACACACTACACACACACTGTACACTACAGTCTAAACACTACACACACTCCACATATAGTACACAGTCTAAACACTACACACACACACTCCACATATAGTACACACAGTCTAAACACTACACACACACACTCCACATATAGTACACACAGTCTAAACACTACACACACACACGCCACATATAGTACACACAGTCTAAACACTACACACACACACCACATATAGTACACACAGTCTAAACACTACACACACACTCCACATATAGTATACACAGTCTAAACACTACACACACACACTCCACATATAGTACACACAGTCTAAACACTACACACACACACGCCACATATAGTACACACAGTCTAAACACTACACACACACTCCACATATAGTACACACAGTCTAAACACTACACACACACACTCCACATATAGTACACACAGTCTAAACACTACACACACACACGCCACATATAGTACACACAGTCTAAACACTACACACACACACCACATATAGTACACACAGTCTAAACACTACACACACACTCCACATATAGTATACACAGTCTAAACACTACCCACACACACTCCACATATAGTACACACAGTCTAAACACTACACATACACGCCACATATAGTACACACTACACACACACTGTACACTACACAGTCTAAACACTACACACACACACACGCCACATATAGTACACACAGTCTAAACACTACACACGCCACATATAGTACACACAGTCTAAACACTACACACACACACGCCACATATAGTACACACTACACACACACACTGTACACTACAGTCTAAACACTACACACACACACTCCACATATAGTACACAGTCTAAACACTACACACACACTCCACATATAGTACACACAGTCTAAACACTACACACACACTCCACATATAGTACACACAGTCTAAACACTACACATACACGCCACATAGTACACACTACACACACTGTACACTACACAGTCTAAACACTACACACACACGCCACATATAGTACACACAGTCTAAACACCACACATACACGCCACATAGTACACACTACACACACTGTACACTACACAGTCTAAACACTACACACACACGCCACATAGTACACACAGTCTAAACACTACACACACACACGCCACATATAGTACACACAGTCTAAACACTACACACACACACCACATATATTACACACAGTCTAAACACTACACACACACACACTCCACATATAGTACACACAGTCTAAACACTACACACACACACGCCACATATAGTACACACAGTCTAAACACTACACACACACACCACATATAGTACACACAGTCTAAACACTACACACACACACTCCACATATAGTACACACAGTCTAAACACTACACACACACACTCCACATATAGTACACACAGTCTAAACACTACACACACACGCCACATAGTACACACAGTCTAAACACTACACACACACACACTCCACATATAGTACACACAGTCTAAACACTACACACACACACGCCACATATAGTACACACAGTCTAAACACTACACACACACACCACATATAGTACACACAGTCTAAACACTACACACACACGCCACATATAGTACACACTACACACACACTGTACACTACAGTCTAAACACTACACACACACACTCCACATATAGTACACAGTCTAAACACTACACACACACTCCACATATAGTACACACAGTCTAAACACTACACACACACACACTCCACATATAGTACACACAGTCTAAACACTACACACACACACCACATATAGTACACACAGTCTAAACACTACACACACACTCCACATATAGTATACACAGTCTAAACACTACCCACACACACTCCACATATAGTACACACAGTCTAAACACTACACATACACGCCACATAGTACACACTACACACACACTGTACACTACACAGTCTAAACACTACACACACACACGCCACATATAGTACACACAGTCTAAACACTACACACGCCACATATAGTACACACAGTCTAAACACTACACACACACACGCCACATATAGTACACACTACACACACACTGTACACTACACAGTCTAAACACTACACACACACACTCCACATATAGTACACACTACACACACACTGTACACTACACAGTCTAAACACTACACACACACACTCCACATATAGTACACAGTCTAAACACTACACACACACTCCACATATAGTACACACAATCTAAACACTACACACACACACCACATATAGTACACACAGTCTAAACACTACACACACACACTCCACATATAGTACACACAGTCTAAACACTACACACACACACTCCACATATAGTACACACAGTCTAAACACTACACACACACGCCACATATAGTACACACAGTCTAAACACTACACACACACACCACATATAGTACACACAGTCTAAACACTACACACACACTCCACATATAGTATACACAGTCTAAACACTACCCACACACACTCCACATATAGTACACACAGTCTAAACACTACACATACACGCCACATATAGTACACACTACACACACACTGTACACTACACAGTCTAAACACTACACACACACACACGCCACATATAGTACACACAGTCTAAACACTACACACGCCACATATAGTACACACAGTCTAAACACTACACACACACACGCCACATATAGTACACACTACACACACACTGTACACTACACAGTCTAAACACTACACACACACACTCCACATATAGTACACAGTCTAAACACTACACACACACTCCACATATAGTACACACAATCTAAACACTACACACACACACCACATATAGTACACACAGTCTAAACACTACACACACACACTCCACATATAGTACACACAGTCTAAACACTACACACACACACTCCACATATAGTACACACAGTCTAAACACTACACACACACGCCACATAGTACACACAGTCTAAACACTACACACACACACACTCCACATATAGTACACACAGTCTAAACACTACACACACACACACGCCACATATAGTACACACAGTCTAAACACTACACACACACCACATATAGTACACACAGTCTAAACACTACACACACACGCCACATATAGTACACACTACACACACACTGTACACTACAGTCTAAACACTACACACACACACTCCACATATAGTACACAGTCTAAACACTACACACACACTCCACATATAGTACACACAGTCTAAACACTACACATACACGCCACATAGTACACACTACACACACTGTACACTACACAGTCTAAACACTACACACACACACACCACATATAGTACACACAGTCTAAACACTACACACACACGCCACATATAGTACACACAGTCTAAACACTACACACACACACTCCACATATAGTACACACAGTCTAAACACTACACACACACGCCACATATAGTACACACTACACACACACTGTACACTACACAGACTAAACACTACACACACACGCCACATATAGTACACACTACACACACACTGTACACTACACACACTACAGACACACTGTACACTACATATACACTAAACACTACACACACTACACAAACACACATTCCACATATAGTACACACACACTACACACTGTGCACTACACACACACTGTACACCACAGACACACTACACACACTATACACACACATTTGACTGTTCATTATTCTGTGACCTTTGACCTTTCTTGCTCTTTGTGTACACAGGAAGTGTGTGAGGACACAGGAAGTGTGTGTGTGGGGCAAAGTGATGAAGACGCAGTAATGGAAGACAAAACGTTCATCCCCAAGTCCTGTCCTCCGTGTGTGTATGAAGAGGGATGGGTCCTTCACCATCAGTCTGTGAGTAACACACACATTTTACACTATACACTACACACACACACACACACAGAACTCTATACACTACACACACACACACTGAACTTTATACACTACACACAGAACTCTATACACTTCACACACACTACACACATACACTGAACTCTATACACTTCACACACACACTGAACTTTATACACTACACACACACTATGCACTACACACACTGAACTCTATACACTACACACACACTATGCACTATACACACACTGAACTCTATACACTACACACACGTTATGCACTACACACACACACACACACACACACAATACACCACACACACACTGAACTCTATAGACTTACACACACACACACTATACACCACACACACACACACACTATACACCACACACACACACAGAACTCTATACACTACACACACACTATACACTACACACACACTATACACTACACACACACACTGAACTTTATACACTACACACAGAACTCTATACACTTCACACACACACTATACACTCACTGAACTCTATACACTTCACACACACACTGAACTTTATACACTACACACACACTATGCACTACACACAGATTATACACTACACACACACAGAACTCTATAGACTACACACACACTATACACTACACACATACACTGAACTCTATACACTATACACACACTGAACTTTATACACTACACACACAATATGCACTACACACACTGAACTCTATACACTACACACACACACTATGCACTATACACACACTGAACTCTATACACTACACACACATTATGCACTACACACACACACTGAACTCTATACACTACACACACATTATGCACTACACACACACAATACACCACACACACACAATACACCACACACACACTGAACTCTATAGACTTACACACACATTATGCACCACACACACACTATACACCACACACACACACACAGAACTCTATACACTACACACACACACACTGCACTACACACACACTGAACTCTATACACTACACACACACACATTATGCACTACACACACACTGAACTCTATACACTACATACATACACACTGAACTCTATAGACTTGCACACACACATTATGCACTACACACACACACACTGAACTCTATACACTACACACACACACACACACACACTGAACTCTATACACTACACACACTCCCTATGCTACTGTGTACACTACACACACTCCCTGTGCTACTCTATACACTACACACACACAATGCACTACACACACACACACTGAACTCTATACACTACACACACACACACACACACACACACAATACACTACACACACACTATACACTACACACACACACACTGAACTCTATACACTACACACACACATTATGCACTACACACACACTGAACTCTATACACTACACACACACACACAGATCTCTATACACTACACACACACACACACACACCGCCGTCTGTCACACTGCTGCTTTAATCAACAGATTTACATAACCGTGGCTTTAGTCATCAGTCTGACACAACGCCATTTTAATCAGCAGTCTAACACACTGCCGCTTTAATCTGCAGAATTACACACTGCTGTTTTAATCAACAGTCTGACAACGCCGCTTTAATCAACAGTCTTATATACTGCTGCTTTAATCAGCAGTCTGACACACCACCGCTTTAATCAACAGTCTTACATACTGCTGCTTTAATCAGCAGTCTGACACACCACCGCTTTAATCAACAGTCTTATATACTGCTGCTTTAATCAGCAGTCTGACACACCACCGCTTTAATCAACAGTCTTATATACTGCTGCTTTAATCAGCAGTCTGACACCACCGCTTTAATCAGCAGTCTGACACACTGCTGCTTTAATCAACAGTCTGACACACCACCGCTTTAATCAACAGTCTGACACACCACCACTTCAATCAACAGTCTGACACACCACCGCTTTAATCAACAGTCTTACATACTGCTGCTTTAATCAGCAGTCTGACACACCACCGCTTTAATCAACAGTCTTATATACTGCTGCTTTAATCAGCAGTCTGACACACTGCTGCTTTAATCAACAGTCTGACACACCACCGCTTTAATCAACAGTCTGACACACCACCACTTCAATCAACAGTCTGACACACCACCGCTTTAATCAACAGTCTTACATACTGCTGCTTTAATCAGCAGTCTGACACACCACCGCTTTAATCAACAGTCTTATATACTGCTGCTTTAATCAGCAGTCTGACACACCACCGCTTTAATCAACAGTCTTATATACTGCTGCTTTAATCAGCAGTCTGACACACCACCGCTTTAATCAACAGTCTTACATACTGCTGCTTTAATCAGCAGTCTGACACACCACCGCTTTAATCAACAGTCTTACATACTGCTGCTTTAATCAGCAGTCTGACACACCACCGCTTTAATCAACAGTCTTATATACTGCTGCTTTAATCAGCAGTCTGACACACCACCGCTTTAATGAACAGTCTTATATACTGCTGCTTTAATCAGCAGTCTGACACACCACCGCTTTAATGAACAGTCTTATATACTGCTGCTTTAATCAGCAGTCTGACACACCACCGCTTTAATGAACAGTCTTATATACTGCTGCTTTAATCAGCAGTCTGACACCACCGCTTTAATCAACAGTCTTACATACTGCTGCTTTAATCAGCAGTCTGACACACCACCGCTTTAATCAACAGTCTTACATACTGCTGCTTTAATCAGCAGTCTGACACACCACCGCTTTAATCAACAGTCTTACATACTGCTGCTTTAATCAGCAGTCTGACACACCACCGCTTTAATCAACAGTCTTACATACTGCTGCTTTAATCAGCAGTCTGACACACCACCGCTTTAATCAACAGTCTGACACACCTCCACTTTAAGCAAAAGTCTTAGACATGGCCGCTTTAATCAGCAGTCTGACACATTGCTGCTTTAATCAAGATTTACACACCGCCTCTTTAATCAAGAATTACACCCCTCCACTTTAATCAACAGACTTACACACTGCCGTTCTAATCCACAGTTGTGTGTATTTAATGAAGTGTGTGTAATTAATGTATGAATGCTAACGTTTTTGTTCGGATATCATTTCACACTCAGAGTTTTAACGACAGTGAGTCAGAGGATGTTCTTCACACGGTGAACCCAAACGAGGTCTTCAAAGACAGCGACAGTGCTGCTTCTGACATTCCTGACCCCACCCACCCCCTGACACCGGTCACACCCACTGTCTATCAGGTTGTGTATGACATCAGTGGAGTGGGCGGAGACCAACAGAAGCAGCAGAAAGTAGACATTATTTCCATCGAGCTTGGTGCGTCCACCATAAACATCTCTATCTGTCTAGATATTATTCACTATTTTTGTAGATATTGTTTGTAAAATGTGTTGTGTGCGAGGTCCTGACAGATGTGTTCCCCAAAGTTTCTTCTGGAGGTTTAGCTGCTTGAATCTTTATGCCTGCATCAGTGAGTGGAGGAGGTGTGGCTTTGGGTAATCCTGAAAAAGAAGAGAACGCTGGTGGTAGGGTTGATGTGGAGTTTTCTCTGCAGAGGAACTGATTAGATTCTTGAATTGATCCAAGGTCAGGGCAAGGTCAAATTTCTGTTAGCTTCATGTTGTGGTGTTGATGTAACGAGGTGGAGATGTAGTAAGGTGGAAATGACGTAACGAGGTGGAGATGACAAGGTGGAAATGACGGAACGAGGTGGAGATGACATAAGGTGGAAATGACGTAACGTGGTGGTGTTGATGTAACGAGGTGGAGATGACAATGAGGCGGTGATGACGTAACGAGGTGGAGATGACATAATGAGGTGGAGATGACGTGAGGTGGAGATGTATAACGAGGTGGTGATGACATAAGGTGGAGATGAAGTAACGAAGTGGTGATGTAACAAGGTGGAGTGGATGTACGATTCTAAAACTGTGATGTCATTGGGTGTTAGATGAATGGACTTCTCCGCTGCTGGTGTCTGACTCATGTGTGGTGAACGAGCTGCCGCTGGTTTCTACCATTAAAGTGGAACATGCCCATCCTGAGCTCAACCACGCCCACTCTGATCTTGATCACACCCTGTTTGATCTTAGCCACGCCCCCCACTCCATTAATGATGGCCTGGTGAGTGTGTTAGTGTTTCCTTCTGCACAATGGCACGTTATTAATAAGTGATGTATGATGATGAGTGATGATGTGTGATGTGTGGTGATGTGTGGTGATGTGATGTGTGATGATGATGAGTGATGTGATGTGTGATGATGATGATGAGTGATGTGTGATGATGATGATGAGTGATGATGATGAGTGATGATGATGATGTGTGATGATGATGAGTGATGTGTGATGATGAGTGATGTGTGATGATGAGTGATGTGTGATGATGAGTGATGTGTGATGATGAGTGATGTGTGATGATGTGTGATGTGTGATGATGATGAGTGATGTGTGATGTGTGATGATGAGTGATGTGTGATGATGAGTGATGTGTGATGAGTGATGTGTGATGATGTGTGATGTGTGATGATGATGAGTGATGTGTGATGTGTGATGTGTGATGAGTGATGAGTGATGAGTGATGATGTGTGATGTGTGATGTGTGATGTGTGATGATGAGTGATGTGTGATGTGTGATGATGTGTGATGTGTGATGTGTGATGATGATGAGTGATGTGTGATGATGAGTGATGTGTGATGTGTGATGATGATGAGTGATGTGTGATGATGAGTGATGTGTGATGTGTGATGATGATGAGTGATGTGTGATGATGAGTGATGTGTGATGTGTGATGTGTGATGAGTGATGTGTGATGTGTGATGTGTGATGTGTGATGAGTGATGTGTGATTGATGAGTGATGTGTGATTGATGAGTGATGTGTGATGAGTGATGTGTGATGTGTGATGATGAGTGATGTGTGATGAGTGATGATGTGTGATGTGTGATGATGAGTGATGTGTGATGAGTGGTGATGAGTGATGTGTGATGAGTGATGATGTGTGATGAGTGATGTGTGATGTGTGATTGATGAGTGATGAGTGATGTGTGATGTGTGATTGATGAGTGATGATGAGTGATGTGTGATGATGAGTGATGTGTGATGTGTGATGATGATGGTGTGATGTGTGATGTATGATGGTGTGATGATGATGGTGTGTGATGTGTGAAGATGGTGTGATGATGGTGTGTGATGGTGTGTGTGATGGTGTGTGTGATGGTGTGTGATGTTTGATGATGGTGTGTGATGATGATGGTGTGTGATGTGTGATGATGGTGTGTGATGTTTGATGATGGTGTGTGATGATGGTGTGTGATGTGTGATGGTGTGTGATGATGGTGTGTGTGTGATGGTGTGTGATGTGTGATGGTGTGTGATGGTGTGTGATGTGTGATGGTGTGTGATGTGTGATGGTGTGTGATGTGTGATGGTGTGTGATGTTTGATGATGGTGTGTGATGTGTGATGGTGTGTGATGGTGTGTGATGTGTGATGGTGTGTGATGTTTGATGATGGTGTGTGATGATGGTGTGTGATGTTTGATGATGGTGTGTGATGATGATGGTGTGTGATGTGTGATGGTGTGTGATGATGGTGTGTGATGATGGTGTGTGTGATGATGGTGTGTGATGTGTGATGGTGGTGTGTGATGATGGTGTGTGTGATGATGGTGTGTGATGTGTGATGATGGTGTGTGATGTGTGATGTTCCAGCTGTATCCGGAGCTGACTCTCACTGAGGAGGAACAGAAGCTTCTCGATCAGGAGGGCGTGTCCCTGCCCAACAACCTGCCACTCACCAAGGTACAATGCCACAGTCACATCACTGCTCTCATGGTACAAAGCTCCAGGAGTCGTGAGTCAAATCACATGGTACTGGACCAGGTACAGCACTTCTGTGAACATCAAAAGGGGCTGTGTCCCAGGATTCAGGACAGGAATCAGTTCAATTCAGTTTTATTTATATAGCCCTTTTAATAATGGACATTGTCTCAAAGTAGCTTTACAGAACATAAGAAACAAAAAACAGTGTAAACAGTCCTAGATGTTAGACAGAATCATCCCTAGTGAAAAGCCTGAGGCGACTGTGGCAAGGAAAAATTCTCTTAGATGGTATGAGGAAGAAACCTTGAGAGGAACCAGACTCAAAAGGGAACCCATTCTCATTTGGGTGACACAGGAGAGTGTGATATGAACACTGTCCTATCAGGACAGGATTTTAGACAGGATTCGGGACAGGATGTGGGACAGGATTCAGGACAGGATTTGAGACACAGCCACAGAATCACATCTCACATGAGTCAGAGGCTGTGTCCCAAATCACACCTGGGACACAGTACTACTGTATTGTCAAAGTAACCTCACTGTGTCACACACTGAGCCACAGGCAAACTATCATCATCTGTGTGCGTGTGTCTGTGTGTCTGTGTGTCTGTGTGCGTGTGTGTGCGCGTGTGCGCGCGTGTGCGCGCGTGTGCGTGTGTGTGCGCGTGTGTGTGCGCGTGTGTGTGCGCGTGCGCGTGCGTGTGTATACACAGGCAGAGGAGAGAATACTGAAAAAAGTGCGCCGTAAAATCCGTAATAAACAGTCGGCTCAGGACAGCAGACGCCGCAAGAAAGAGTACATCGATGGTCTGGAGAGCAGGTGCACTTTATATTTATATAAACAAACAAACAAAAACAAACAAACAAACAATAACATTATTGTGTGTCTGTGTGTGTGTCAGGGTTGCAGCATGTTCAGCACAGAATAAGGACCTCCAGAGAACAGTGGAGCAGCTGGAGAAACACAACATGTGAGTAATACACACACACACACATACACACAACTGTAAGCTCCATATACACTATATTGCCAAAAGTATTCTCTCACCTGCCTTGACTCGCATATGAACTTAAGTGACATCCCATTCCTAATCCATAGGGTTCAATATGACGTCGGTCCACCCTTTGCAGCTATAACAGCTTCAACTCTTCTGGGAAGGCTGTCCACAAGGTTTAGGAGTGTGTTTATGGGAATTTTTGACCATTCTTCCAGAAGCGCATTTGTGAGGTCACACACTGATGTTGGACGAGAAGGTCTGGCTCTCAGTCTCCGCTCTAATTCATCCCAAAGGTGTTCTATGGGGTTGAGGTCAGGACTCTGTGCAGGCCAGTCAAGTTCCTCCACACCAGACTCTGTCATCCATGTCTTTATGGACCTTGCTTTGGTCACTGGTGCACAGTCATGTTGGAAGAGGAAGGGGCCAGCTCCAAACTGTTCCCACAAAGTTGGGAGCATGGAATTGTCCAAAATGTCTTGGTATGCTGAAGCATTCAGAGTTCCTTTCACTGGAACTAAGGGGCCAAGCCCAGCTCCTGAAAAACAACCCCACACCATAATCCCCCCTCCACCAAACTTTACACTTGGCACAATGCAGTCAGACAAGTACCGTTCTCCTGGCAACCGCCAAACCCAGACTCGTCCATCAGATTGCCAGATGGAGAAGCGCGATTCGTCACTCCAGAGAACGCGTCTCCACTGCTCTAGAGTCCAGTGGCGGCGTGCTTTACACCACTGCATCTGACGCTTTGCATTGCACTTGGTGATGTATGGCTTGGATGCAGCTGCTCGGCCATGGAAACCCATTCCATGAAGCTCTCTGCACACTGTTCTTGAGCTCATCTGAAGGCCACATGAAGTTTGGAGGTCTGTAGCGATTGACTCTGCAGAAAGTTGGCGACCTCTTCGCACTATGCGCCTCAGCATCCGCTGACCCCGCTCCGTCAGTTTACGTGGCCTACCACTTCGTGGCTGAGTTGCTGTCGTTCCCAAACACTTCCACGTTCTTATAATACAGCTGACAGTTGACTGTGGAATATTTAGGAGCGAGGAAATTTCACGACTGGATTTGTTGCACAGGTGGCATCCTATCACAGTTCCACGCTGGAATTCACTGAGCTCCTGAGAGCGACCCATTCTTTCACAAATGTTTGTAAAAACAGTCTGCATGCCTAGGTGCTTGATTTTATACACCTGTGGCCATGGAAGTGATTGGAACACCTGATTCTGATTATTTGGATGGGTGAGCGAATACTTTTGGCAATATAGTGTATATATATATCATGTGTGTGTGTGTATATATACACAGTATATATGTGTCCAAAGTGTGAATATTTTGTGTGAGCACCATTGTTATCTAGCACAGCCTTAATCCTCCTGGCCATGGAGTTCTCCAGAGCTGCACATGTTGTTGCTGGGATCCTCTTCCACGCCTCCATAATGATATCACAGAGCTGCTGGATGTTAGACACATGGCACTTCTCCCCCTTCTGTGTGAGGATGCCCCACAGGTGCTCAATAGGGTTCGGGTCTGGAGACATACTTGGCCACTCCATCACCTTCACCTTCCTCAGCAAGGCAGTTGTGATCTTGGCGGTGTGTTTGGGGTTGTTGGAAAACTGACATTTGGCCCAGTTTTTGAAGGGAGGGTATCATGTTCTGTTTCAGAATGTTACAGTACATGCTGGAATCCATGTTTCCCTCAATGAACCACAGCCCCCCAGTACCAGCAGCACTCATGCAGCCCCAGACCATGATGACCAACCTCTAAAGCAATGCTGGCAGCACTCATGTGTCTGTTTTTCAAAGCCAGCTTCTGCATCTGACCCACAGCATGAGAACTTCGCTGATCGACCCTGTGAGGTCTGTTCAGAGAGGAACCTGTCTTGGAAAACCCTCTGTAATGACCCTGGCCACTGTACTGTAACTCAGTTTCAGGGTGTTACTGATCTTCTTGTAGCATAACCCATCTTTGTGGAGAGTAACAAATCTAATTCTCAAATCCTCCGAGAGTTCTTTACCATGAGGTGCCATGTTGATCATCCAGTGGTCAATATGAGTGAATTGTACTTAAAGCACCAAATTTTAAATGCTCTAATATAAGATACACACATTTGTATGGTCCTATCAAGCTGACAAACACATGAACATGATAAATAGGACCTGTGACATGGTTAAACGATGTACAGCTTTTATCACTTAGGGTGTACTCACTTTCGTTGCCAGTTATTTAGATAATAATGTCTGTTTGTTGAGTTATTTTCAGAGGACAGGAAATCTATACTGCTATACAAGCTGCACATTGACTACTCTAAAGTAGTATTGTCCTATGAGAAGATTATACTAAAATGTTTACTGAAATTAGAGGGGTGTACCCACTTTTGTGAGATACTGTATATAAATGTGTGTGTGTAAATATATATATATATAAAAATGTGTGTGTGTGTGTGTGTGTTCAGGTCTCTGTTAGCACAGCTGAGGAACTTACAGTCTCTGGTGAAACAGACAGCGAGTAAAGCGGCTCAGACCAGCACCTGCATCATGGTCAGTAGGGGTCACTACAGGCTAATCGCTAAATGTTTAAAGAATATTCTCTCGGGCTAAATGGCTAGCTTTAGTGTGAAGGCTAGTTGAATTGATTTGTGTGAACAGCGCGGTTGTTAAATGTTGACCTGCTCACTGACCTCTAACCACTGTTGTTTTCTTTCCAGATTTTGCTCTTCTCTTTAACGCTGATTATTTTCCCAAGTTTTCGTCCCTTTAGTCTGCGTGTGAAAGCCTCTGAGGAGACGTATACGCCCACTGGAGGTGTGGCTTGATGATCATCACCTCATCACATTCACACTCGCATGACACATGTCTGCTCTCTGATTGGAGCAGAAAACTTGCTAACATTTCTGTAATAAATTAAGAATTCTGTGTGTTGTTTTCCCCATGCAGTAATTTCCAGAAACATCCTGAACGATGAGGCGTCGCCGCTCGTCCAGTCTGAGAGCGCAGTGGACGATAAAAACCTCCTAGTGGAGCTTCAGCAGGTCGCAGCGGACACGCGCAGAGTGGAGCGCGAGGGAGCAGACACCTTGGAGAGAGAAGACAGGAAACAGGAAGTGCTGCTTCAGGACGATGCACTCAGAGGAAACCGCTCTGCGACGGTGGGAAACGGGGCGGAGTCTTATCCTGTGGGAGGTGCCGCGGTGGACGTGGACACGGCTAAACCCGCTCATGCTGATGAAATGTAGCGACTCTAAGCACTAACTTTATTAGATTTCAGACGTCAGGGTCCACCAATAAACTATACTCAGTGCTGGAATAGTGCACTAGCCCTGGCTCTGCTGCGTCCCACATCACACACGCGGCAGGTCAGCCATGCACTTTCAGAGCACTAGCATGGCGGTTTAGGATGTAGCAGCTGTCATGACTCCATTCTGATTGTGGGCGTGGCTATTTTTTACTACACTATATCAGTGCTGTAGTGCACATCACGGCAACTGGACACGGAGAGACGGACTCGCAGAAGTCGGCTTTGTCCCAAATCACCAGTCTGGTATTGAGATGAATTTCCACTCATCTGTTTCACCTCTTTATTTGTAGAATAAACATCATCCTGATGTCAAACCTGTGTGTGTGTTTGTGTGTGTGTGTGTGTGTGTGTGTGTGTGTGTGTGTAGATGCTGTAGTATTGATTTGACAGGGCAGTGAGGCGATCCAAATATTCAATTCAATTCAATTTATTTTTGTATAGCGCTTTTACAAAGAGCATTGTCTCAAAGCAGCTTTACATTTCATCAGGGTCTAGTTTAGGTTTCTTAAGAAGAGGCTTAATAACTGCTAACTTGAGAGATTTTGGGACATGACCTAGATATAACGAAGAGTTAATAATATTAAGAAGAGGCTCTCCAGCTGCATGTATCACTTCTTTCAGCAGTCTAGTTGGAATTGGATCTAACAAACACGTTGTTGGTTTAGCCGTGGTGATAAGTTTAAATAGCTCTTCCTTCTGGATCACGGGATACTGTCAGAGGTTGAACATCCAATATTTTGTTCCTGATACTATCAATTTTTTCAGTGAAGAAATTCATAAAGTCCTCACTACTAAACTATGATGGAATACTCTCTCCAGGAATCTGATGCTTTGTTAGTCTAGCCACTGTACTGAATAAGAATCTGGGATTGTTCTGGTTTATTTCTATCAGTTTGCTCAGATGCTTGGCCCTCGCAGCTTTTAGAACCTGTCTTTAGCTGGACAAACTGTCTTTAAACGCAATTCTAAAAACTTCTAATTTGGTTTTTCTCCACTTTCACTCGAGGTTACGGGTTGCTCTCTTGAGGGCGTGAGTATGACTATTGTACCGTGGTGCAGGTGTTTTATCTCTGACCTTTTTTAGTCGGATGGGGGCAATAGTGTCTAATGTGCTGGTGAAAATAGTGCCTATGCTGTTAGTTACTTCATCTAAATCATCTGCATTTTGGGGTCTAGTAAGAAGTTGAGACAGATCTGGCAGATATTGTTGAAATAGTTCTACCAAATTGATAACATAGAGAGACATGTCTAATATGTTCTACAGGTAGCGTGTACACTAAGAGGTAATGGTCTGTGATGTCATCGCTTTGAGGTAGAATATCTATATCAGTGACATCGGTCCCATGTGATATAACTAAATCTAACGTTTGATTAAAACGAAGAGTCGGTCTATTAATGTTTTGTTTAACCCCAAAGGAATTTAGTAAATCTATAAATGCGAGTCCTAAAGCATCATTAGCATGGTCTACATGAATGTTAAAGTCTCCTTCAATCAACACTTTGTCAAAACTGATCAAAAGATCTGAGAGTAAATGTGCAAACTCTTGAAGAAAATCACCTTAGGGCCCCGGGGGTCTGTACACGGTGGCCAGGGCAAGAGATAGCAGGGATTTATTATGCATGTCTGTGAGTGCTACATTAAGGACAAGCACTTGGAATTAAACCTGGGTCCTGTTTTCTGAGCAACGGTAAGAGAATTGTTATAGATGGTTCCAACACCACCTCCACCACCAGTCTGACGGGGCTCATGCTTATAGGAATATCCTGATGGAGTAGACTCATTCAGACCAATGTGGTCATTTGGTCTAAGTCAGGTTTCGGTAAGACAGAGTGCATCAAGACTATTATCTGAGATCATTTCATTAACAATAAATGCTTTTGGTGCAAGGTATCTAATGCTGAGAAGCCCAAACTTAAGAAATTGTTTTTTTACCTATTTGGCCTTTGTCAGGTTTAATTGTGATTAGATGATATCGAGAGCTATTCACGAATTTATCCTTTGATCTCACTAATTGGGGAACAGACACAGTTTCTATAGGACGAGCTATGTGTGAACTTGTATCAGTCTGGTGAGTTGAACAGTAGCTGTTCTAATTGTAATCTAAGGTAAGACTTACCAGTCAGATGGTGTGTAGTGTCCTGGAGATGTTGTCCGAGAGGACTGCTGCTCCAGCTCTGGCCATCAGAACGGTAGAGCCTAGGATGCTCCCAGAAAATATTCCAGTTATCGACAAAGGGTAATTTCTGGTCTTGACATCAAGACTGTAACCATTCATTAAATGCAAATAGCCTACAGAACCTCTCGATTCCTCGCTGGAACATGGGAAGTGGTCCGGACATGATGATCCTTGTCGTGGGCGATGTGGTGTGAACCTTCTCTACCAGGCTCCTGAAGACTTTCTTCAGGATCTCCGTCTGCCTCAGCCTGATGTCGTTCGTGCCAGCATGGAGGACCACAGCTCTGATGTTCTTGTGGAGGATCGCGGGTACCTGTGCAGCGACATCAAGAACATGAGCACCAGGAAAGCAATGAGTGCGCACCTTACCTTTAGCCGCAGTAGCACGGATGTGCCGGACATTGGAATCTCCGATGATCACCGCGTCGCACCCCGTCTCGCGAAGGGGAGCGAAGCGGTTGCGGGTCGAGATTTCAAACGGGTGGCGGTGGAGGGGGAGAGGTCCTCGGCTGAGACTTGGCTTGTGTCTACCACTGCTGCGGCATCCAGGCTCTGTGGTACCCCGGCGGCGGAGTGAACGAAACATCTAAGTCCCCAAGAAAGAGAACTGTAGAGATGATGAGAGCCCCAGGTGTGGACAGGACATTCTGAAAGGGTACAGTGGTCAATAAATCAGAGAGAGAGTGAGAGAGAGCGGGGGAGAGGATTAGGGATTTAGGGGTTATCTAATCACACAGGTATGCAGGGACAGGCATTAAAATGGTTGAGATCCTACCGTTCTGATCCATACCATTTTGTAGATTTAAATGGAGAACTGTCCAGTGTAGTGCCAGTGAAATATGGGGTCCCACAAGGGTCAGTTTTAGGACCTCTGCTTTCACTTTACACGCTTCCCTTGGGTAACATGGGATTAGTTTCCATTGTTATGCTGACGATACCCAGCTATATATCTCATCAAAACCAGATGAAATATCTAATTTGTCTAGATTAACTGAGTGTGTTAAAGATTGGATGACCGATAATTTTCTATTATTAAATTCTGATAAGACAGATATTACTTATTGGTCCAAAAACCAGTACACAGAAGCTCTCACAATTCAACATGCATTTAGAAGGATGCACTGTTACTACTAGCTGGACAGAGAAAGACCTGGGTGTAATATTAGACTACATTAATTCTCAAGGTTTCTTCCTCATACCATCTAAGAGAATTTTTCCTTGCCACAGTCCCCACAGGCTTCTCACTAGGGATGATTTTGTCTAACAACTAGGACTGTTAAAAATAAACACTTTTTTTGTTTCTTATGTTCTGTAAAGCTGCTTTGAGACAATGTCCACTGTTCAATTGAATTGTGTTATGCTTTAGGAGTTAGGGGTTACGGTTTAGGAGGTTAGCAGAAATGATTTATCATGTCAAACCCAAACAGTTGATAGAAAAAGTAAAAAACACACACTCATGATTCCTGAAGACACAGAATAAAAAGATCTTCTCACTCTGGTTCTCCTGATGCTCCTCACTATAGCAGCTCCGAGTTCTCCTCTCAGTTCTCTAATAAATAACAGCAGAAGTGAGTTTATTCTGGAGTGTGTGAGGATCAGGGGTGTGTGTGTGTGTGTGTGTGTGTGTGTGTGTGTGTAGGGATTTCTCCATGGTGAAGTGTGTGTATAAAGAATCAAAATGAATTACAGGGTTAGATAAAGGAATAAAACTACTTTATTAAAACAATCCATAAAAACAGCAGGAACGTACACCGCACACACACTGTACAGCTGAACAACTAAAGGACACGTAGAAACAGTGTACTGGACATAATGTGGAATCACAGTTCATCATTCTAACACAACCTTTTAGCAGCATGTCCCCCAACCACCCCCCCCACCACCACACACACAAGCTGTACGGGTGTGTGTGTGTGTGTGTGTGTGTGTGTGTGTGTGTGTGTGTGTGTGTTACAGTCTCTTGATGTTGTGCTTGCTCTGTGCACTGCCTGGTAACAGCTGGCTCCGCCCCTTCCTGCGTGTGTGCAGGTTGGGAAGGCGTGTGCAGTCAGCTGAGCCGTGATAGGCCCGCAGACAGGAAGTGCAGAAATGGAACACACACTCGCTCCAGCTACACACACCTTCAGCTTTTACAGAGTGACAGCGAGCAGGATGTTCACACCGGGGACACGGACGCAGACACTCATCACTGAACAGAGTCTTCGCTACCTGAGAGGGGAGACACACAGTGACACACACACACAGAGAGACACACAAGCAGACAGACACAAACAGACACAGTAACACAGTGACAGACACAGAGACACACACAGTAACACACAGACAGACAGACACACACACACAGACAGACACACAGAGAGACACACACACAGTAACATACAGTGACACAGTCAGACAGTGGCGCACACACAGACACAAACAGTGACAGACACACACACAGACACAAACAGTGACAGACACACACACAGACACAGACAGTGACACACAGACATTTAAGTAACAGTTCAGTTTCCATGAAGGATGTCATGTTTACTGTGTTCAGGAGTAAATGTCTAAAATTCAAAGTTAACTGTTTTCACAGACTGACACACATGCTCACAATCACTCTAGGACTGGTGTGTGTGTGTGTGTGTGTGTGTGTAAAAAGCAGTGAGAAAGAATGTGATGAGAAGAGTTACAGTAGTACTAAGGTTGTACACACCTGCAGGAACTGTTGGCGTTTGGTGGAGGGTGGAGTGTGTGCGCGAGCCCCACCGGTCGCAGGGGTGTGTGCGCGAACCCCACCGGTCGCAGGGGTGTGTGCGCGAGCCCTGGGAGTTTTAGCCTGAGCCTGAACACTGCTGAGAGCTGAGCGACATACTAACGCTAACCGCGTCTCTGCGTCCATCACACGAGCCGCTCTACCCATCTGAAAGAGACACAAACAAAGACATGTGACCCAAGTATACACACACACACAAAGACATGTGACCCAAGTATACACACACACACACACAAAGACATGTGACCCAAGTATACACACACACAAAGATATGTGACCCAAGTATACACACACACACAAAGATATGTGACCCAAGTATACACACACACACAAAGATATGTGACCCAAGTATACACACACACACACACACACACACGTGACCCAAGTATACACACACACACAGACATGTGACCCAAGTATACACACACACACACAGACATGTGACCCAAGTATACACACACACACAGACATGTGACCCAAGTATACACACACACACACAGACATGTGACCCAAGTATACACACACACACACACATGACCCAAGTATACACACACACAAAGACATGTGACCCAAGTATACACACACACACACACACACGACCCAAGTATA
>NC_080710.1:339375-346875 GCF_019097595.1 Hemibagrus wyckioides | reverse complement strand
GACATGTGACCCAAGTATACACACACACACACACAAAGACATGTGACCCAAGTATACACACACACACACACAAAGACATGTGACCCAAGTATACACACACACACACACACAAAGACATGTGACCCAAGTATACACACACACACACACACACACACACACACACACACACACAAAGACATGTGACCCAAGTATACACACACACACACACAAAGACATGTGACCCAGGTATACACACACACACACACACACACAAAGACATGTGACCCAAGTATACACACACACACACACACACACACACAAAGACATGTGACCCAAGTATACACACACACAGACATGTGACCCAAGTATACACACACACACACACACACAAAGACATGTGACCCAAGTATACACACACACACACACAGACATGTGACCCAAGTATACACACACACTCCACTCACCTCCAGTGCGTGATGCTGCTCTTGTTCGTAGTTCCTCCTCCTGCGATTGGCCTTCCTGTCCTGCAGGATTATATCACTCCAGGAATCACACACCTCAGTACACCTGTACACACACACACACACACACACACTTCAGAGTTTGTTCGAGTTGTACACTATAGACCCTGGAGGTGTAGGACTCACGTGTGGATGTCCTTGGCGGAGAGCAGCTGCAGGATGGAGGACAGGACGTGGTGCAGGTTCCTCACATGGAGCTCAGTGAGAACATCCATCTTCCCTAAACCCATCCTCCGTCCAATCAGGTGCGAGAGCAGCAGGTGTGCTGTGATTGGCTCCTCGAGGTTGTGAGAGAGGTTCAGGCGGGCGCCGATTGGCTGCTCAAGGTCACGTGAGACAGTGAAGGAGAGGCTGAGGGCCTCCATGGCCTGCAGAGCCGGAGTGAGCGACAGGTCTCGTTGCGTCTTCCTGAGGGGCGGAGTCTGTGCAAACACATCTTCGTCCAGCTTTAGGCCCTGCCCATTCACACGCTGACCTTTGACCTCTTCGTCCGACTGAGAGCCCTCCCTGAGCGTGGACAGTCTGCGCTGGCGTTCGAGTTTGGAGCGGCGGCGGTCTCGGCCGAGCGTGACGCGCGGCACCCCTTCCTGGAACGAGCTGTCGTCACCGCCGTCCTCCGAGCCGTCCAGTCGCAGCGAGCCAAAACCGCTATCCTCGGACACGTCCAGCCCCGAGAGTGGAGTGTGCGAAGGAGTGCTCAGCACGCTCAGGCTCTCAGACAGATTGGCAGCGAGGCGGGTCACAGGGGTCCGGAAACCGTCTTGTCCCCGTGGCGTCTCCGGCGTCTTGGACGGCAACAGTCCGGAGATGATGCTCTCATCCAAGTCGGGCTCGGACAGAGAGGGGCTCATCCCGTCCCACCCGTCCTCCAGCGTGGACGTCACGGCTTGGGAAAACACCAGACGGCGCTTCATGCAGAACGTGGCCACCTCGTCGGACCTCAGCGTGCTGTAGGAGAGCGGGCCGCCCAGGAGGACATCCAGGGATCCCGACACGCCGTATGGGTCCATGCGGCTCGGCGTCCCGGAGACGCTCGTCTTTGTGTCGGTCACGGATTTGGATGAGAGGAGTCGTCTTCGCAGAGACACGCTCTTCTTGGTCAGTTTGGGAGTCTCACACCACTGAGGGTGAGACAGGTAGTGTCTCTCTCTCCCCGGTCTCCGGGAGCTGGACACGTTCTCCATCGGCGTGTCCATCAAGCTGAAGTGGACACGCTCCTGCCCGCTCGGCCTCATGTCTTCACTGTGTGAGTGTGTGACGTAACAGCTCTGGTGATTGTGGAGTTTCTGAACCCAGCCTGCACACTCCATTTCCCCAATTAGGGTCCCTACAGCTAGTGGACAATGTACACGTCTCTGCTGCTGGAAGAGGAAGAAAACCGCAAAGTTTACAATTTTACTGATAAACTTTTTATAAATAACAACTTAAATCAAGTTCATGTGGAAAAAAGGAAATTCACTGAAAAAAATAATTAAGGAATGATCATATAGAACACACACACACACACACACACACACACACACACACACACACACACACACACACACAGGGATTCAGGACTTTACAAACTGCATTCAGATTAAAGACAGCTAACAGGCTAGCGCTAAAGAGTCACCTACATCCGGGAACTGAGCGGAATCTTACCGGAACTGTCTCCGTGTGTATGGTCGCGGGGGATCAGAGGAATGGAGTTAAAGTGATTAGTGAGAGGAGAGGAGAGATCAGCTATCGGGGTGTTTGGAGGTTTTTGAGTAAAGACAGCAGCGGTTAGAATAATAACGGCTCGCCGTTGCCATGGTTACAGGTGGCGTTCCACTAACGCGCCCTCGCGTGCGCTCCACCATTTAAATCCTCGCGCGCCGAAAACAGCACCAAAAGCGGCAAACGCGAGCGCGCGCACACAGAGCTCAGCAATGTGAAACAAACTAATATCACTTATGTTAATGTAAAAGCTCCGTTTGTATTAATAATATTTCTACTAATGTCTTTATAAACAAGGACAAAATAACTGTTCAGCTTTAAAGATTTTGCCATCACCGCGTGTGTCTCTGTCTCTCTCTCTCTGTCTCTCTCTCTCTCTCTCTCTCTCTCTCAAATGACAAATTAATAAACAACTTATGGGTGGATCACTACTAGTGATTCATTCTATTCTTGTTTCCTACTCATATTCTCATGAGTAGCTTTAGGATCACATCTTTATATCTTAAATGGTGGGATATTAAAAAAACGACAATTTTTAAACGTAACTATAAAAACGAAGGGTATTGATATTGCTTTTGTCCAGGAAACACACTGGACTAAAGACATGGAGGTGGAATGGAAAAGACAATGGCAGGGAAACATCATTTTCAAACATAAAAACTCACTCAGAGCAGGAGTGGCAATTCTGTTCTCAAAGACATTTTTGCCAAATTTTGACATTTCTTTTACATATGAAGAAATGGTTGAAGGTCGTCTACTTAAAGTCAGTGCAAAATCTCATCTCGAACCTGATACCTACTCAAGAAAACTAATGACATGCATTATTGAGACTTATGAGTTAGAGGATGTCTGGCAATCTAAACATTATACTGCAAGACAATATTCATGGGCACATACCAAATATAACTATCTTCTTAGCAAGGCTAGATAGATTTTACTGTTTTCAGCAACACCTCCAGATTTTTAAAGCATGTAGCATTCTGATTCTGGCTATTCTGATCATTCTTTATTGGTTGGCCATGTTTCTATAAATGGAATAAGACAAAAGTGCATTATGGCATTTCAATACAACTTTGTTGAATGATGAGCAAATCCAAATCCAGCAATTCTGTAATCAGTACACCCTTAATGTGACTAAAGATCATAGCGATAGGTATTGTGGAACTCCAGGCTTTGTGTGATTCCACAGGAGATCGAGGCCACATTCAGGCACTCAAAGACAAAAAAGCACTATTAGTTGATCTGCTGGGCATTAGGGTACAGGGGGCTTTGGTTAGATCAAGGTTTTAGTGCACAACAGAAATGGACGCACCCGCCAAGTTTTTTTCAGCTTGGAAAAGAGGAACGGTCAGAGCAGGTTCATCCACGGTCTTCGCAGCGCTGATGGACAGGAATTGACTGATCTGCTGCAGATAAAGAAAAGAGCAGTGGATTTCTTTTCGGAACTCTGCGTGTCTGCATACAGCAGTGACCCATCAGTCAAACAGCAGTTCCTCAGTGGATTAACGCTGGTTCCTCAGGAGTTAAATGAGAAGCTGGGACACCAACTGATGTCACAAGAGCTGGAGGCAGCACTGCAGGAGATGGCAAACGGCAAGTCTTCAGGCATCGAGGGTCTTCCAGTGGAGTTCCACAGGTTCTGGTCCATTCTAGGAGAGGATCTCCTAACGGTGATTAATGACCGTATGGCCAGTGGGACACTGCCTGTAAGCTGCAGGAGGGCAGTGCTGATTCTACTACCGAAAAAGGGGGATCTGTGTGAAGTAAGGAACTGGAGACCAGCAAGTCTGCTGTGTACTGATTATAAACTCATCAAAGACACTGGCAAATAGACTGAGAAAAGTAATTGACCAAGTGGTGCATAGTGATCAATCATACTGTATTCCTGGATCAACTACACCTAATATTTCATTGATTCGAGACTATTTGCACATCTCTAGTTCATTGGCTACAAAGTATGGTCTGATTTCCCTAGACCAAGAAAAGGCATTTGAACGGGTGGAGCACCAATACCTGTGGAATGTTCTTCAGGCATTTGGTTTCTCCCTTGGTTTTATTGCCACGATCAGGGTGCTTTATTGTAATATTGAGTGTACTGATTGCGTACTGAAAATCAACGGTGGTTTAAGTGCTTCTTTTTCTTTAAAACCTGGAATAAGGCAAGGCTGTGAAATGTATGGAATATTGTACTCTGAAAGTTGAACCTGTTATGCCAACCAAGAAAGCAATTAATAGGTGTTAAGCTAGCTGAGGATTTTTTACCCTTATGCCTCTCAGCTTATGCAGATGACATCATGGTGGCAGTAGATGGAAGCAGTGATGTACAAAAGCTTAGGAACATTGTAGATTGCTTTTTTAAATTTCCTCATCAAAAATAAACTGGGCAAAAAGCACTGCATTTTTAGTAGGCAGATGGGATGGGGGAGAACCGAGGTTACCTGGAGGTCTAAAAATGGCATTATGTATCTAGAAGTTTTCCTAGGGAACAACTTAAAAATTGGGAAGGTACAGTGGAAAAAACTAAGGGAATTTTAGGAAAACGGAGATGGCTTTTACCACGAATGTCTTATAGAGGACGAACAATTATTATTAATAACTTGGTAGCGTCAGTTTTATGGCATCATCTAGCTGTTCTAGAACCTCCAGTAGGTCTTCTACCAAAGTTACAGAGTATTATTTTAGATTTCTTCTGGGACAGACTCCACTGGTTACCCCAGAGTGTTTTATACCTGCCAAAAGAGGATGGAGGGCAGGGGTTAATTCATTTAGTGAGCAGGAAGGTAGCCTTCAGACTGCAGTTCCCTACAAAAGTTGCTGTATGGTCCATCTGACATCACATGGAAACAGGTTGCAGAGTTTCTCCTCAAAAGGTTGGGGAACATGAGTTTTGGCATACAAATTTTTAATATTGATGTCTCAGCTTTTAAACTGTGGATCTTCTTTTTACAAAAGCGTCTTAAAGTTGTGGGCCACAATGGAAAAAAGCAGATCAGACATGAGTACATTTTTGCCAAGTTATGTCCTACTAGGTAGGAAAGTAATAAACATACAAAACTTAATGGAACTGGCAGGAAGCTATCTGGGCAACTCCTTAGCAGTAGCAAGAGCTTTGCAACTTTGATCAGAACGTACAGTAGAGCAGGCACTAAAAAAATTCTGGTGGACATTAGCAGAAAAATAAAAAGAACTTTTAAATGGTCCAATGGGCAGGTAACACCTGAAGAGTCTGAAACCTTCCTTAAGGTGTATATCAAACCTAGGTTAAACACTGAAGAGTCACATCACTGGGCTTGGGAAGTAGCAGAGCTTGGACAGAGATGGGATCTGCTCAGGGAAAAAACCTGTACACAACATGTGTTCATGCCATGAACTACGAAAAGTTAAAAAACAGATCAGACCCACCTTGGAGAGAGTATTTTAACCTCCTAAGACCTGAGCTTGCATTTTAGATTTCTTCTACCTATTTGGGGTTAGGAGGAACCAATAAATATAATAACCAGATATTATCTTTGAACATGAAGCCACTTCTTTTTGTGTACAACAGGTTCCAGTTACAAAGAATTAAGTATTATGATGCACACAACCAAAAATGTGATGTCCTCGTATGAGGACGCCAGGTTGTATGAGGTTAAGATAGACACAACAGTAAGACCTGCATGGAGACTGCTCTATAAACCACCGTTAACAAAGAATGCTGGTGAATTACACTGGAGAGTGACAGCTTGTGTCCATTCTTAACCCCACAGTCTCAGATATACACTACTCACAAAAAGTTATGGATATTGGGCTTTCAGGTGAAATTTCAGGATGCACCTAAAATGCACTATAACCTTTCCAGGTGAACTTAATTTGACCTTCTCTACCCTTCTGAATGCACATGTCCAACTGTTCAGTGTTTCAGTACTTCCTGCAGAACTTGCTGTTCTCTAACAAGGTGCTTAACGGCAAAATTCACAACTGGTGTTTGATCCATGAATCCACCAATAAATTTTCTGGTTCCATTAGAATTGGTATTTAAACAGTCCTCTTCATCATGCTGTTCACATTTTGACATCATGAGACCAAGACCACACCTAACAACTGATCAACAGAACCTCACCATTGTGAGGCTTCAAACAGGATGTTCTCAGAGGGAAGTGGCCACTGAGCTTAGAGTGTCACAGAGTGTCATCAGCAGGTTGGGACAGAGATACAGAGAGACTGGAAGAGTCACAGAAAGGCATAGAAGTGGACGTCCTTTGGCCACATCCCCCGTTGATGACCGCTTCATTGTGAACAGTGCCCTGCGGAACCGGATGATGAATGCCACTCAACTCCAGGCACATTTAAGGGAGGTGAGAGGAACCCAAGTGTCACATCAGACCATTCCAAACCGTTTACATCAGCGTGGTCTGTGTGCTAGACGACCTGCAAGGGTACCTGACCACACCCCCAGGCACAGGTGTCGGGCCAGGGAGTATTTACACTGGACGAGGGACCGGTGGGCCTCAGTGCTGTTCTCTGATGAAAGTCGACTCACATTGACTCGTGAACAGCATGAGACGTCGTTGTCAAGCTGTAATTGATGGTCAAGGGCACATGACAGATTATTGAGACATTGAGATTTTTTGTTGTGGTATACCCACCACTGTTGTTGGCTTTTGTTTCAATAAATTGTTTGAGATGAGGAAATCACCACTGCAGCTTCTACTTAAATGCCCTACTTTCATGATATAATATCACTGTAGTGTGAACTTTTTACATTTTCCATAAATTTCACCCAAAAGCCAAATATCCTTAACTTTTTGTGAGTAGTGTATGTCCATTTTGTTCATTGAGAGAAACCATTTTTCATTGTTTTCTGAAGTGTGGGAGATTGAGAAGACTGTTGGAATGCTGAATACCCTTTTATTGTCTTACATTCTATTGAGCAGATTTTTATTTTTGGTTTTTCATATGGGAAGACAAAAAAGAAAAAAGGTGGTTTAATTCATTTTCTTTTTGGACAGGCAAAACTGGATATTAATTTCAGCAGAAAGAGTAATGAGTGTCAAGCTGTGACTGTCAACTTTCAAGTGTTTGGTAAAAGCAAGGATATAATGGAATATAAATACTCTTAAAATGAAGGACATTTATAAGTATATGGGAATTTAATGCTGCTTTATTTTCTTTACATAATGGACAAATAAGCTTGGCAAATGAATTGGAATAGAGATGTGGAGAGAATGTAAGGAACAAGTACGAAAGAAAAACACACACACACGTACACACACTCACTCGTACGTACGCGTGCGCACACACTCACTCGTACGTACGCACG
>NC_080710.1:306875-329375 GCF_019097595.1 Hemibagrus wyckioides | reverse complement strand
ACACTCGCTCACTCGTACACACACACACTCGCTCACTCGTACACACACACACTCGCTCACTCGTACACACACACACTCGCTCACTCGTACACACACACACTCGCTCACTCGTACACACACACACTCGCTCACTCGTACACACACACACTCGCTCACTCGTACACACACACACTCGCTCACTCGTACACACACACACTCGCTCACTCGTACACACACACACTCGCTCACTCGTACACACACACACTCGCTCACTCGTACACACACACACACGCTCACTCGTACACACACACACACGCTCACTCGTACACACACACACTCGCTCACTCGTACACACACTCACTCACTCGTACACACACACACTCACTCGTACACACACACACTCACTCGTACACACACACACTCACTCACTCGTACACACACACACTCACTCACACACACTCGCTCACTCGTACACACACACACTCGCTCACTCGTACACACACACACACGCTCACTCGTACACACACACACACGCTCACTCGTACACACACACACTCACTCACTCGTACACACACACACTCACTCACTCGTACACACACACACTCACTCGTACACACACACACTCACTCGTACACACACACACTCACTCACTCGTACACACACACACTCACTCACTCGTACACACACTCACTCACTCGTACACACACTCACTCACTCACTCGTACACACACACACTCACTCGTACACACACACACACGCTCACTCGTACACACACACACACGCTCACTCGTACACACACACACTCGCTCACTCGTACACACACACACTCGCTCACTCGTACACACACTCACTCACTCGTACACACACTCACTCACTCGTACACACACACACACTCACTCGTACACACACTCACTCACTCACTCGTACACACACACACACACACTCACTCGTACACACACTCACTCACTCACTCGTACACACACTCACTCACTCACTCGTACACACACACACTCACTCGTACACACACACACTCACTCACACACACTCACTCACTCGTACACACACTCACTCACTCACTCGTACACACACTCACTCACTCACTCGTACACACACACACTCACTCACTCGTACACACACACACTCACTCACTCGTACACACACACACTCACTCACTCGTACACACACACACTCACTCACTCGTACACACACACACTCACTCACTCGTACACACACTCACTCACTCGTACACACACTCACTCACTCACTCGTACACACACTCACTCACTCACTCGTACACACACTCACTCACTCGTACACACACTCACTCACTCGTACACACACACACTCACTCACTCGTACACACACACACTCACTCGTACACACACACACTCACTCGTACACACACACACTCACTCGTACACACACTCACTCGTACACACACTCACTCGTACACACACTCACTCGTACACACACTCACTCGTACACACACTCACTCGTACACACACTCACTCGTACACACACTCACTCACTCGTACACACACTCACTCACTCGTACACACACTCACTCACTCACTCACTCGTACACTCACTCACTCACTCGTACGTACACACACTCACTCACTCGTACGTACACACACTCACTCACTCACTCGTACGTACACACACACACACACACGTACACACACACACACACACACTCGTACACACACACACACTCGTACACACACACACACACACACACTCGTACACACACACACACTCACTCGTACACACACACACACACACACACTCACTCGTACACACACACACACACACACACGTACACACACACACACACACACTCACTCGTACACACACACACACACACACACACACTCACTCGTACACACACACACACACACACACACGTACACACACACACTCACTCGTACACACACACACGTACACACACACACTCACTCGTACACACACACACTCACTCACTCGTACACACACACACACTCACTCGTACACACACACACACACTCACTCGTACACACACACACACACACACACACTCACTCGTACACACACACACACACACACACTCACTCGTACACACACACACACACACACACTCACTCGTACACACACACACACACTCACTCACTCGTACACACACACACTCACTCACTCGTACACACACTCACTCGTACACACACTCACTCGTACACACACACACTCACTCACTCACTCGTACACACACACACTCACTCACTCGTACACACACACACTCACTCACTCACTCGTACACACACACACTCACTCACTCACTCGTACACACACACACTCACTCACTCACTCGTACACACACACACTCACTCACTCGTACACACACACACACTCGTACACACACACACACTCGTACACACACACACTCGTACACACACACACTCGTACACACACACACTCGTACACACACACACACACTCGTACACACACACACACACTCGTACACACACACACACACTCGTACACACACACACACACTCACTCACTCGTACACACACACACTCACTCACTCGTACACACACACACTCGTACACACACTCGCTCACTCGTACACACACACACTCACTCACTCGTACACACACACACTCACTCACTCACTCGTACACACACACACTCACTCACTCACTCGTACACACACACACTCACTCACTCGTACACACACTCACTCGTACACACACTCACTCGTACACACACTCACTCACTCACTCGTACACACACTCACTCACTCACTCGTACACTCACTCAATCGTACACACACTCACTCGTACACACACACACTCACTCGTACACACACACACACTCACTCGTACACACACACACACACTCACTCGTACACACACACACACTCACTCGTACACACACACACACACACTCACTCGTACACACACACACACTCACTCACTCGTACACACACACACACACTCACTCGTACACACACACACACACACTCACTCGTACACACGTACACACACTCACTCGTACACACGTACACACACTCACTCGTACACACGTACACACACTCACTCGTACACACACTCACTCGTACACACACACACTCACTCACGCGTACACACACACACTCACTCACTCGTACACACACTCACTCGTACACACACACACTCACTCACGCGTACACACACACACTCACTCACGCGTACACACACACACTCACTCACGCGTACACACACACACTCACTCACGCGTACACACACACACTCACTCGTACACACACACACTCACTCACTCGTACACACACACACTCACTCGTACACACACACACTCACTCACTCGTACACACACACACTCACTCACTCGTACACACACACACTCACTCACTCGTACACACACACACACACTCACTCGTACACACACACACACACTCACTCGTACACACACACACTCACTCGTACACACACACACTCACTCGTACACACACACACTCACTCGTACACACACACACTCACTCACTCGTACACACACACACTCACTCACTCGTACACACACACACTCACTCACTCGTACACACACACACTCACTCACTCGTACACACACTCACTCACTCGTACACACACTCACTCACTCACTCGTACACACACACACTCACTCGTACACACACTCACTCACTCGTACACACACTCACTCTCACACTCACACACTCACTCACGCGTACACACACACACTCACTCACGCGTACACACACACACTCACTCACGCGTACACACACACACTCACTCACGCGTACACACACACACTCACTCACGCGTACACACACACACTCACTCACGCGTACACACACACACTCACTCACTCGTACACACACACACTCACTCACTCGTACACACACACACTCACTCACTCGTACACACACACACTCACTCACTCGTACACACACACACTCACTCACTCGTACACACACACACTCACTCACTCGTACACACACACACTCACTCACTCGTACACACACACACTCACTCACTCGTACACACACACACTCACTCACTCGTACACACACACACTCACTCACTCGTACACACACACACTCACTCACTCGTACACACACACACTCACTCACTCGTACACACACACACACTCACTCACGCGTACACACACACACACTCACTCACGCGTACACACACACACACACTCACTCACGCGTACACACACACACACTCACTCACGCGTACACACACACACACACTCACTCACGCGTACACACACACACTCACTCGTACACACACACACACACACACTCACTCGTACACACACACACTCACTCACTCGTACACACACACACTCACTCACTCGTACACACACTCACTCGTACACACACACACTCACTCACTCGTACACACACACACACACTCACTCACTCACTCGTACACACACACACTCACTCACTCGTACACACACTCACTCACTCACTCGTACACACACTCACTCGTACACACACACACTCACTCACTCGTACACACACACACTCACTCACTCGTACACACACACACACACTCACTCACTCGTACACACACTCACTCGTACACACACACACTCACTCACGCGTACACACACACACTCACTCACTCACTCGTACACTCACTCACTCACTCACGCGTACACACACACACTCACTCACGCGTACACACACACACTCACTCGTACACACACACACTCACTCACTCACTCGTACACACACTCACTCGTACACACACACACTCACTCACTCACTCGTACACACACACACTCACTCGTACACTCACTCACGCGTACACACACACACTCACTCGCGCGTACACACACACACACTCACTCGCGCGTACACACACACACTCACTCACGCGTACACACACACACTCACTCACGCGTACACACACACACTCACACACACTCACTCGTACACACACACACTCACTCACTCGTACACACACTCACTCGTACACACACACACTCACTCACGCGTACACACACACACTCACTCACGCGTACACACACACACTCACTCACGCGTACACACACACACTCACTCGTACACACACACACTCACTCACTCACTCGTACACACACTCACTCGTACACACACACACACACTCACGCGTACACACACACACACACTCACGCGTACACACACACTCACTCACTCGTACACACACACACACTCACTCACGCGTACACACACACACACTCACTCACGCGTACACACACACACTCACTCACGCGTACACACACACACTCACTCACGCGTACACACACACACTCACTCACGCGTACACACACACACTCACTCACTCGTACACACACACACACACTCACTCGTACACACACACACTCACTCGTACACACACACACACACTCACTCGTACACACACACACACTCACTCGTACACACACACACACTCACTCGTACACACACACACACTCACTCGTACACACACACACTCACTCGTACACACACACACTCACTCACTCGTACACACACACACTCACTCACTCGTACACACACACACTCACTCACTCGTACACACACACACTCACTCACTCGTACACACACACACACTCACTCACTCGTACACACACACACTCGTACACACACACACTCGTACACACACACACTCGTACACACACACACACTCACTCACTCGTACACACACACACTCACTCACTCGTACACACACACACACTCACTCACTCGTACACACACACACACTCACTCACTCGTACACACACACACACTCACTCACTCGTACACACACACACTCACTCACTCGTACACACACTCACTCGTACACACACTCACTCGTACACACACTCACTCGTACACACACTCACTCGTACACACACTCACTCGTACACACACTCACTCACTCACTCGTACACACACACACTCGTACACACACACACTCACTCACTCACTCGTACACACACACACTCACTCACTCGTACACACACACACTCGTACACTCACTCACTCGTACACACACACACTCGTACACACACACACTCGTACACACACACACTCGTACACACACACACTCGTACACACACACACTCACTCACTCGTACACACACACACTCACTCACTCGTACACACACACACTCACTCACTCGTACACACACACACTCACTCACGCGTACACACACACACTCACGCGTACACACACACACTCACTCGTACACACACACACTCACTCACTCGTACACACACTCACTCGTACACACACACACTCACTCACTCACTCGTACACACACACACTCACTCGTACACTCACTCGCGCGTACACACACACACTCACTCGCGCGTACACACACACACACTCACTCGCGCGTACACACACACACTCACTCGCGCGTACACACACACACTCACTCGCGCGTACACACACACACTCACTCGCGCGTACACACACACACTCACTCGCGCGTACACACACACACTCACTCACGCGTACACACACACACTCACTCACGCGTACACACACACACTCACTCACGCGTACACACACACACTCACTCACGCGTACACACACACACTCACTCACGCGTACACACACACACTCACTCACGCGTACACACACACACTCACTCACGCGTACACACACACACTCACTCACGCGTACACACACACACTCACTCACGCGTACACACACACACACACTCACGCGTACACACACACACACACTCACGCGTACACACACACACACACTCACGCGTACACACACACACACTCACTCACGCGTACACACACACACTCACTCACGCGTACACACACACACACTCACTCACGCGTACACACACACACTCACGCGTACACACACACACACTCACGCGTACACACACACACTCACTCACGCGTACACACACACACTCACTCACGCGTACACACACACACTCACGCGTACACACACACTCACTCACTCGTACACACACACACTCGTACACACACTCACTCGTACACACACTCACTCGTACACACACTCACTCGTACACACACTCACTCGTACACACACTCACTCGTACACACACACACTCGTACACACACACACTCGTACACACACACACTCGTACACACACACACTCACTCACTCGTACACACACACACTCACTCACTCGTACACACACACACTCACTCACTCGTACACACACACACACTCACTCACTCGTACACACACACACTCACTCACTCGTACACACACTCACTCACTCGTACACACACACACTCGTACACACACACACTCGTACACACACACACTCGTACACACACACACACTCACTCACTCGTACACACACACACACTCACTCACTCGTACACACACACACACTCACTCACTCACTCGTACACACACACACTCACTCACTCGTACACACACTCACTCGTACACACACTCACTCGTACACACACTCACTCGTACACACACTCACTCGTACACACACTCACTCGTACACACACACACTCACTCACTCGTACACACACTCACTCGTACACACACTCACTCGTACACACACTCACTCGTACACACACTCACTCGTACACACACACACTCACTCACTCGTACACTCACTCACTCGTACACACACACTCGCTCACTCGTACACACACACTCGCTCACTCGTACACACACACACTCGTACACACACACACTCGTACACACACACACTCGTACACACACTCACTCGTACACACACTCACTCGTACACACACTCACTCGTACACACACTCACTCGTACACACACACACTCACTCACTCGTACACACACACACTCACTCACTCGTACACACACACACTCACTCACTCGTACACACACACACTCACTCACTCGTACACACACACTCACTCGTACACACACACTCACTCGTACACACACACACTCACTCGTACACACACACACTCACTCGTACACACACTCACACACTCACTCGTACACACACTCACTCGTACACACACACACTCGTACACACACACTCGTACACACACACACTCGTACACACACACACTCACTCACTCGTACACACACACACTCACTCACTCGTACACACACACACTCACACACACACTCGTACACACACACTCGTACACACACACACTCGTACACACACACACTCGTACACACACTCACTCGTACACACACACTCACTCGTACACACACACTCACTCGTACACACACACACACTCGTACACACACACTCACTCGTACACACACACACACTCGTACACACACACACTCGTACACACACACACTCGTACACACACACTCACTCGTACACACACTCACTCGTACACACACTCACTCGTACACACACACTCGTACACACACACACTCACTCACTCGTACACACACTCACTCACTCGTACACACACACACTCACTCACTCGTACACACACACACTCACTCACTCGTACACACACACACACACACTCACTCGTACACACACACACACTCACTCGTACACACACACACACACTCGTACACACACACACACACTCGTACACACACACACACACTCGTACACACACACACTCGTACACACACACACTCGTACACACACACACTCGTACACACACACACTCGTACACACACACACTCGTACACACACACACTCGTACACACACACACTCGTACACACACTCGTACACACACTCGTACACACACTCACACACTCACTCGTACACACACACACTCGTACACACACACACTCGTACACACACACACTCACTCGTACACACACACACTCACTCGTACACACACACTCGTACACACACACACACACACACTCACTCGTACACACACTCACACACTCACTCGTACACACACTCACTCGTACACACACTCACTCGTACACACACTCACTCACTCGTACACACACTCACTCGTACACGTACACACACTCACTCACTCACTCGTACACACACTCACTCACTCGTACACACACTCACTCACTCGTACACACACTCACTCACTCGTACACACACTCACTCACTCGTACACACACTCACTCACTCACTCGTACACACACTCACACACTCACTCGTACACACACTCACTCACTCGTACACACACTCACTCACTCGTACACACACTCACTCACTCGTACACACACTCACTCACTCGTACACACACTCACTCACTCACTCGTACACACTCACTCACTCGTACACACACTCACTCACTCGTACACACACACACTCACTCACTCGTACACACACACACTCGTACACACACACACTCGTACACACACACACTCGTACACACACACACTCGTACACACACACACTCACTCACTCACTCGTACACACACACACTCGTACACACACACTCACTCACTCACTCGTACACACACACACTCACTCACTCGTACACACACACACTCGTACACACACACACACTCGTACACACACACACACTCGTACACACACACACACTCGTACACACACACACACTCGTACACACACACACACTCGTACACACACACACTCGTACACACACACACTCACTCACTCGTACACACACACACTCACTCACTCGTACACACACTCACTCACTCACTCGTACACACACTCACTCACTCACTCGTACACACACTCACTCACTCACTCGTACACACACTCACACACTCACTCGTACACTCACTCACTCGTACACACACTCACTCGTACACACACACACACACACTCACTCGTACACGTACACACACTCACTCACTCATACACACACTCACTCGTACACACACTCGTACACACACTCACTCACTCGTACACACACACACTCACTCACTCGTACACACACACACTCACTCACTCGTACACACACTCACTCGTACACACACACACTCGTACACACACACACTCGTACACACACACACTCGTACACACACACACTCGTACACACACACACTCGTACACACACACACTCACTCACTCACTCGTACACACACACACTCGTACACACACACACTCACTCACTCACTCGTACACACACACACTCACTCACTCGTACACACACACACTCGTACACACACACACTCGTACACACACACACTCGTACACACACACACACTCGTACACACACACACACTCGTACACACACACACACTCGTACACACACACACTCGTACACACACACACTCACTCACTCGTACACACACTCACTCACTCACTCGTACACACACTCACTCACTCACTCGTACACACACTCACACACTCACTCGTACACTCACTCACTCGTACACACACTCACTCGTACACACACACACACACACTCACTCGTACACGTACACACACTCACTCACTCATACACTCACTCACTCGTACACACACACACTCACTCACTCGTACACACACACACTCACTCACTCGTACACACACTCACTCACTCGTACACACACTCACTCACTCACTCGTACACACACTCACTCACTCGTACACACACTCACTCACTCACTCGTACACACACTCACTCACTCACTCGTACACACACTCACTCACTCACTCGTACACACACTCACTCACTCACTCGTACACACACTCACTCACTCACTCGTACACACACTCACTCACTCACTCGTACACACACTCACTCACTCACTCGTACACACACTCACTCACTCACTCGTACACACACTCACTCACTCACTCGTACACACACTCACTCACTCACTCGTACACACACTCACTCACTCACTCGTACACACACTCACTCACTCACTCGTACACACACTCACTCACTCACTCGTACACACACTCACTCACTCACTCGTACACACACACACTCACTCACTCGTACACACACACACTCACTCGTACACACACTCACTCACTCGTACACACACACACTCACTCGTACACACACTCACTCACTCACTCGTACACACACTCACTCACTCACTCGTACACACACTCACTCACTCACTCGTACACACACTCACTCACTCACTCGTACACACACTCACTCACTCACTCGTACACACACTCACTCACTCACTCGTACACACACTCACTCACTCACTCGTACACACACTCACTCACTCGTACACACACTCACTCACTCGTACACACACTCACTCACTCACTCGTACACACACTCACTCACTCACTCGTACACACACTCACTCACTCACTCGTACACACACTCACTCACTCACTCGTACACACACTCACTCACTCACTCGTACACACACTCACTCACTCACTCGTACACACACTCACTCACTCACTCGTACACACACTCACTCACTCACTCGTACACACACTCACTCACTCACTCGTACACACACTCACTCACTCACTCGTACACACACTCACTCACTCACTCGTACACACACTCACTCACTCACTCGTACACACACTCACTCACTCGTACACACACTCACTCACTCACTCGTACACACACTCACACACTCACTCGTACACACACACACTCACTCGTACACACACACTCGTACACACACTCACACACTCACTCGTACACACACACACTCGTACACACACACTCGTACACACACTCACACACTCACTCGTACACACACACACTCACTCACTCACTCGTACACACACTCACTCACTCACTCGTACACACACACACACTCACTCACTCGTACACACACACACTCGTACACACACACTCACTCACTCGTACACACACTCACTCACTCGTACACACACACACTCGTACACACACACTCACTCACTCGTACACACACTCACTCACGCGTACACACACACACTCACGCGTACACACACACACTCACTCACGCGTACACACACACACTCACTCACGCGTACACACACACACTCACGCGTACACACACACTCACTCACTCGTACACACACACACTCGTACACACACTCACTCGTACACACACTCACTCGTACACACACTCACTCGTACACACACTCACTCGTACACACACTCACTCGTACACACACACACTCGTACACACACACACTCGTACACACACACACTCGTACACACACACACTCGTACACACACACACTCACTCACTCGTACACACACACACTCACTCACTCGTACACACACACACTCACTCACTCGTACACACACACACACTCACTCACTCGTACACACACTCACTCACTCACTCGTACACACACACACACACTCGTACACACACACACTCGTACACACACACACTCGTACACACACACACTCGTACACACACACACTCGTACACACACACACACTCACTCACTCGTACACACACACACACTCACTCACTCGTACACACACACACACTCACTCACTCACTCGTACACACACACACTCACTCACTCGTACACACACTCACTCGTACACACACTCACTCGTACACACACTCACTCGTACACACACTCACTCGTACACACACACACTCACTCACTCGTACACACACTCACTCGTACACACACTCACTCGTACACACACTCACTCGTACACACACTCACTCGTACACACACTCACTCGTACACACACTCACTCACTCACTCGTACACACACACACTCGTACACACACACACTCACTCACTCGTACACACACACACTCACTCACTCGTACACACACACACTCGTACACTCACTCACTCGTACACACACACACTCGTACACACACACACTCGTACACACACACACTCGTACACACACACACTCGTACACACACACACTCACTCACTCGTACACACACACACTCACTCACTCGTACACACACACACTCACTCACTCGTACACACACACACTCACTCACTCGTACACACACACACTCACTCACTCGTACACACACACACACTCGTACACACACACTCACTCGTACACACACACACTCACTCGTACACACACACACTCACTCGTACACACACACACTCACTCGTACACACACTCACACACTCACTCGTACACACACACACTCGTACACACACACACTCGTACACACACACTCGTACACACACACACTCGTACACACACACACTCACTCACTCGTACACACACACACTCACTCACTCGTACACACACACACTCACACACACACTCGTACACACACACTCGTACACACACACACTCGTACACACACACACTCGTACACACACACACTCGTACACACACACTCACTCGTACACACACACTCACTCGTACACACACACTCACTCGTACACACACACACACTCGTACACACACACACTCGTACACACACACACTCGTACACACACACTCACTCGTACACACACTCACTCGTACACACACTCACTCGTACACACACACTCGTACACACACACACTCGTACACACACTCACTCGTACACACACACACTCGTACACACACACACTCACTCACTCGTACACACACACACTCACTCACTCGTACACACACACACTCACTCACTCGTACACACACACACTCACTCACTCGTACACACACACACTCACTCGTACACACACACACTCACTCACTCGTACACACACACACACACTCACTCGTACACACACACACACACACTCACTCGTACACACACACACTCACTCACTCGTACACACACACACTCACTCGTACACACACACACACACTCGTACACACACACACACACTCGTACACACACACACTCGTACACACACACACTCGTACACACACACACTCGTACACACACACACTCGTACACACACACACTCGTACACACACTCACACACTCACTCGTACACACACACACTCGTACACACACACACTCGTACACACACACACTCACTCGTACACACACACACTCACTCGTACACACACACTCGTACACACACACACACACACACTCACTCGTACACACACTCACACACTCACTCGTACACACACTCACTCGTACACACACTCACTCGTACACACACTCACTCACTCGTACACACACTCACTCGTACACGTACACACACTCACTCACTCACTCGTACACACACTCACTCACTCGTACACACACTCACTCACTCGTACACACACTCACTCACTCGTACACACACTCACTCACTCGTACACACACTCACTCACTCACTCGTACACACACTCACACACTCACTCGTACACACACTCACTCACTCGTACACACACTCACTCACTCGTACACACACTCACTCACTCGTACACACACTCACTCGTACACACACTCACTCACTCACTCGTACACACTCACTCACTCGTACACACACTCACTCACTCGTACACACACACACTCACTCACTCGTACACACACACACTCGTACACACACACACTCGTACACACACACACTCGTACACACACACACTCGTACACACACACACTCGTACACACACACACTCGTACACACACACACTCACTCACTCACTCGTACACACACACACTCGTACACACACACTCACTCACTCACTCGTACACACACACACTCACTCACTCGTACACACACACACTCGTACACACACACACTCGTACACACACACACTCGTACACACACACACACTCGTACACACACACACACTCGTACACACACACACACTCGTACACACACACACTCGTACACACACACACTCGTACACACACACACTCGTACACACACACACTCACTCACTCGTACACACACTCACTCACTCACTCGTACACACACTCACTCACTCACTCGTACACACACTCACTCACTCACTCGTACACACACTCACTCACTCACTCGTACACACACTCACACACTCACTCGTACACTCACTCACTCGTACACACACTCACTCGTACACACACACACACACACTCACTCGTACACGTACACACACTCACTCACTCATACACACACTCACTCGTACACACACTCGTACACACACTCACTCACTCGTACACACACACACTCACTCACTCGTACACACACACACTCACTCACTCGTACACACACACACTCACTCACTCGTACACACACACACTCGTACACACACTCACTCGTACACACACACACTCGTACACACACACACTCACTCACTCACTCGTACACACACTCACTCACTCACTCGTACACACACTCACTCACTCACTCGTACACACACTCACTCACTCACTCGTACACACACACACTCACTCACTCGTACACACACACACTCGTACACACACACACTCGTACACACACACACACTCGTACACACACACACACTCGTACACACACACACACTCGTACACACACACACACTCGTACACACACACACTCGTACACACACACACTCGTACACACACACACTCACTCACTCGTACACACACTCACTCACTCGTACACACACTCACACACTCACTCGTACACACACTCACACACTCACTCGTACACACACTCACACACTCACTCGTACACTCACTCACTCACTCGTACACTCGTACACTCACTCGTACACACACACACACACACTCACTCGTACACGTACACACACTCACTCACTCATACACACACTCACTCGTACACACACTCGTACACACACTCACTCACTCGTACACACACACACTCACTCACTCGTACACACACACACTCACTCACTCGTACACACACTCACTCACTCGTACACACACTCACTCACTCACTCGTACACACACTCACTCACTCGTACACACACTCACTCACTCACTCGTACACACACTCACTCACTCACTCGTACACACACTCACTCACTCACTCGTACACACACTCACTCACTCGTACACACACTCACTCACTCACTCGTACACACACTCACTCACTCACTCGTACACACACTCACTCACTCACTCGTACACACACTCACTCACTCACTCGTACACACACTCACTCACTCACTCGTACACACACTCACTCACTCACTCGTACACACACTCACTCACTCACTCGTACACACACACACTCACTCACTCGTACACACACACACTCACTCACTCGTACACACACACACTCACTCGTACACACACACACTCACTCGTACACACACTCACTCACTCACTCGTACACACACTCACTCACTCACTCGTACACACACTCACTCACTCACTCGTACACACACTCACTCACTCGTACACACACTCACTCACTCACTCGTACACACACTCACTCACTCACTCGTACACACACTCACTCACTCACTCGTACACACACTCACTCACTCGTACACACACACACTCACTCGTACACACACTCACTCGTACACACACTCACTCACTCACTCGTACACACACTCACTCACTCACTCGTACACACACTCACTCACTCACTCGTACACACACTCACTCACTCACTCGTACACACACTCACTCACTCACTCGTACACACACTCACTCACTCACTCGTACACACACTCACTCACTCACTCGTACACACACTCACTCACTCACTCGTACACACACTCACTCACTCACTCGTACACACACTCACTCACTCACTCGTACACACACTCACTCACTCACTCGTACACACACTCACTCACTCACTCGTACACACACTCACTCACTCGTACACACACTCACTCACTCACTCGTACACACACTCACACACTCACTCGTACACACACACACTCACTCGTACACACACACTCGTACACACACACTCGTACACACACTCACACACTCACTCGTACACACACACACTCGTACACACACACTCGTACACACACTCACACACTCACTCGTACACACACACACTCACTCACTCACTCGTACACACACTCACTCACTCACTCGTACACACACACACACTCACTCACTCGTACACACACACACTCGTACACACACACTCACTCACTCGTACACACACTCACTCACTCGTACACACACTCACTCGTACACACACACACACACACTCACTCGTACACACACACACACACTCACTCGTACACACACTCACTCACTCACTCGTACACACACACACTCACTCACTCGTACACACACACACTCACTCACTCGTACACACACACACTCACTCACTCGTACACACACACACTCACTCACTCGTACACACACACACTCACTCACTCGTACACACACACACTCACTCACTCGTACACACACACACTCACTCACTCGTACACACACACACACACTCACTCGTACACACACTCACTCGTACACACACTCACTCGTACACACACTCACTCACTCACTCGTACACACACTCACTCACTCGTACACACACTCACTCACTCACTCGTACACACACTCACTCACTCACTCGTACACACACTCACTCACTCACTCGTACACACACACACTCACTCACTCGTACACACACACACACTCACTCACTCGTACACACACTCACTCGTACACTCACTCGTACACACACACTCACTCGTACACACACACTCACTCGTACACACACACTCACTCGTACACACACACTCACTCACTCACTCGTACACACACACACTCACTCACTCGTACACACACACACTCACTCGTACACACACTCACTCACTCACTCGTACACTCACTCACTCAGTCGTACACTCACTCACTCACTCGTACACTCACTCACTCACTCGTACACACACACTCACTCGTACACACACACTCACTCGTACACACACACTCACTCGTACACACACACTCACTCGTACACACACACACTCACTCACTCGTACACACACACACTCACTCGTACACACACTCACTCACTCACTCGTACACTCACTCACTCAGTCAGTCGTACACTCACTCACTCACTCGTACACTCACTCACTCACTCGTACACTCACTCACTCGTACACACACTCACTCACTCGTACACACACTCACTCACTCGTACACACACTCACTCACTCACTCGTACACACACTCACTCACTCACTCGTACACACACTCACTCGTACACACACTCACTCGTACACACACTCACTCGTACACACACTCACTCACTCGTACACACACTCACTCACTCGTACACACACTCACTCACTCGCTCGTACACACACTCACTCACTCACTCGTACACACACTCGCTCGTACACACACTCGCTCGTACACACACTCGCTCGTACACACACTCGCTCGTACACACACTCGCTCGTACACACACACACTCACTCGTACACACACACACTCACTCGTACACACACACACTCGCTCGTACACACACACACTCGCTCGTACACACACACACTCGCTCGTACACACACACACTCGCTCGTACACACACACACTCACTCGTACACACACACACTCACTCGTACACACACACACTCACTCGTACACACACACTCACTCGTACACACACACTCACTCGTACACACACTCACACACTCGTACGTACACACACTCACTCGTACACACACTCACTCACTCGTACACACACACACACTCACTCACTCGTACACACGTACACACACTCACTCGTACACACACACACTCACTCACTCACTCGTACACACACACACTCACTCACTCGTACACACACACACTCACTCACTCACACACACACTCACTCACTCACACACACACTCACTCACTCACTCGTACACACACTCACTCACTCACTCGTACACACACTCACTCACTCACTCGTACACACACTCACTCGTACACACACTCACTCACTCACTCGTACACACACTCACACACTCACTCGTACACACACACACTCACTCGTACACACACTCACACACACTCGTACACACACACACTCGTACACACACACACTCGTACACACACACACTCGTACACACACACACTCGTACACACACTCACACACTCACTCGTACACACACACACTCACTCACTCACTCGTACACACACTCACTCACTCGTACACACACTCACTCACTCACTCGTACACACACACACTCACTCACTCGTACACACACACACTCACTCACTCGTACACACACACACTCGTACACACACACTCACTCACTCGTACACACACTCACTCACTCGTACACACACTCACTCGTACACACACACACTCACTCACTCGTACACACACACACTCACTCACTCGTACACACACACACTCACTCACTCGTACACACACACACTCACTCACTCGTACACACACACACTCACTCACTCGTACACACACTCACTCGTACACACACTCACTCGTACACACACTCACTCGTACACACACTCACTCGTACACACACTCACTCGTACACACACACACTCACTCACTCGTACACACACTCACTCACTCGTACACACACTCACTCACTCACTCGTACACACACTCACTCACTCGTACACACACTCACTCACTCACTCGTACACACACACACTCACTCACTCGTACACACACACACTCACTCACTCGTACACACACTCACTCGTACACACACACACACTCACTCACTCGTACACACACACTCACTCGTACACACACACTCACTCGTACACACACACTCACTCGTACACACACACTCACTCACTCACTCGTACACACACACACTCACTCACTCGTACACACACACACTCACTCGTACACACACTCACTCACTCACTCGTACACTCACTCACTCAGTCAGTCGTACACTCACTCACTCACTCGTACACTCACTCACTCACTCGTACACACACTCACTCACTCGTACACACACTCACTCACTCGTACACACACTCACTCACTCACTCGTACACACACTCACTCACTCACTCGTACACACACTCACTCACTCACTCGTACACACACTCACTCACTCACTCGTACACACACTCACTCACTCGTACACACACTCACTCACTCGTACACACACTCACTCACTCGTACACACACTCACTCGTACACACACTCACTCGTACACACACTCACTCGTACACACACTCACTCGTACACACACTCACTCACTCGTACACACACACACACACTCACTCACTCGTACACACACACACTCACTCACTCGTACACACACACACTCACTCACTCGTACACACACACACTCACCCGTACACACACTCACTCACTCACTCGTACACACACACACTCACTCACTCGTACACACACACACTCACTCGTACACACACACACTCACTCGTACACACACACACTCACTCACTCGCTCGTACACACACTCACTCACTCACTCGTACACACACACACTCGCTCGTACACACACTCACTCGTACACACACACACTCACTCGTACACACACTCACTCGTACACACACGCACTCACTCGTACACACACGCACTCACTCGTACACACACGCACTCACTCGTACACACACGCACTCACTCGTACACACACGCACTCACTCGTACACACACACACACTCACTCGTACACACACACACTCACTCGTACACACACTCACACACTCACTCGTACACACACTCACACACTCACTCGTACACACACTCACACACTCGTACGTACACACACTCACTCGTACACACACTCACTCGTACACACACTCACTCGTACACACACACACTCGTACACACACACACTCGTACACACACACACTCACTCACTCGTACACACACACACTCACTCACTCGTACACACACACACTCACTCACTCGTACACACACACACTCACTCACTCGTACACACACTCACTCGTACACACACTCACTCGTACACACACTCACTCGTACACACACTCACTCGTACACACACTCACTCGTACACACTCACTCGTACACACACTCACTCGTACACACACTCACTCGTACACACACTCACTCACTCGTACACACACTCACTCACTCGTACACACACTCACTCACTCACTCGTACACACACACACTCACTCGTACACACACACTCACTCACTCACTCGTACACACACACACTCACTCGTACACACACTCACTCACTCGTACACACACTCACTCACTCGTACACACACTCACTCACTCGTACACACACACACTCACTCGTACACACACTCACTCGTACACACACTCACTCACACACACACTCACTCACTCACTCGTACACACACTCACTCACTCGTACACACACTCACTCACTCGTACACACACTCACTCACTCGTACACACACTCACTCACTCGTACACACACTCACTCACTCGTACACACACTCACTCACTCACTCGTACACACACTCACTCACTCACTCGTACACACACTCACTCACTCGTACACACACTCACTCACTCGTACACACACTCACTCACTCACTCGTACACACACTCACTCACTCACTCGTACACACACTCACTCACTCACTCGTACACACACACACTCACTCGTACACACACACACTCACTCGTACACACACACACTCACTCGTACACACACACACTCACTCGTACACACACTCACTCACTCACTCGTACACACACACACTCGCTCGTACACACACTCGCTCGTACACACACTCGCTCGTACACACACTCGCTCACTCACTCGTACACACACACACTCACTCGTACACACACTCACTCGTACACACACGCACTCACTCGTACACACACGCACTCACTCGTACACACACTCACTCACTCACTCGTACACACACTCACTCACTCACTCGTACACACTCACTCACTCACTCGTACACACACTCACTCGTACACACACTCACTCACTCACTCGTACACACACTCACTCACTCACTCGTACACACACTCACTCACTCGTACACACACTCACTCACTCGTACACACACTCACTCACTCACTCGTACACACACTCACTCACTCGTACACACACTCACTCACTCGTACACACACTCACTCACTCACTCGTACACACACTCACTCACTCGTACACACACTCACTCACTCACTCGTACACACACTCACTCACTCGTACACACTCACTCACTCGTACACACTCACTCACTCACTCGTACACACACTCACTCACTCACTCGTACACACACTCACTCACTCACTCGTACACACACTCACTCACTCGTACACACACTCACTCACTCGTACACACACTCACTCACTCGTACACACACACACTCACTCACTCGTACACACACTCACTCACTCACACACACACTCACTCACTCACTCGTACACACACTCACTCACTCACTCGTACACACACTCACTCACTCACTCGTACACACACTCACTCACTCGTACACACACACACACACTCACTCGTACACACACTCACTCACTCACTCGTACACACACTCACTCGTACACACACTCACTCACTCACTCGTACACACACTCACTCACTCACTCGTACACACACTCACTCACTCACTCACTCGTACACACACTCACTCACTCACTCGTACACACACTCACTCACTCGTACACACACTCACTCACTCACTCGTACACACACTCACTCACTCGTACACACACTCACTCACTCGTACACTCACTCACTCACTCGTACACTCACTCACTCACTCGTACACACACTCACACACTCACTCGTACACACACTCACTCACTCACTCGTACACACACTCACTCACTCGTACACACACTCACTCACTCGTACACACACTCACTCACTCGTACACACACTCACTCACTCGTACACACACTCACTCACTCGTACACACACTCACTCACTCGTACACACACTCACTCACTCGTACACACACTCACTCACTCGT
>NC_080710.1:274375-299375 GCF_019097595.1 Hemibagrus wyckioides | reverse complement strand
ACACTCACTCACACACACACTCACTCACTCACTCACTCGTACACACACTCACTCACTCACACACACACTCACTCACTCACACACACACTCACTCACTCACACACACTCACTCACTCACACACACTCACTCACTCACTCGTACACACACTCACTCACTCGTACACACACTCACTCACTCGTACACACACTCACTCACTCGTACACACACACACTCACTCACTCGTACGTACACACACTCACTCACTCGTACACACACTCACTCACTCGTACACACACTCACTCACTCGTACACACACTCACTCACTCACTCACTCGTACACACACTCACTCACACACACACTCACTCACTCACTCGTACACACACACACTCACTCGTACACACACTCACTCACTCGTACGTACACTCACTCACTCGTACGTACACACACTCACTCACTCGTACACACACTCACTCACTCGTACACACACTCACTCACTCGTACACACACTCACTCACTCACTCACTCGTACACACACTCACTCACTCGTACACACACTCACTCACTCGTACGTACACTCACTCACTCGTACGTACACACACTCACTCACTCGTACACACACTCACTCACTCGTACACACACTCACTCACTCACTCACTCGTACACACACTCACTCACTCGCACACACACTCACTCACTCGTACACACACTCACTCACTCGTACACACACTCACTCACTCGTACACACACTCACTCACTCACTCACTCGTACACACACTCACTCACACACACACTCACTCACTCGTACACACACTCACTCACTCGTACGTACACTCACTCACTCGTACACACACTCACTCACTCACTCGTACACACACTCACTCACTCACTCGTACACACACTCACTCACTCGTACACACACTCACTCACTCACTCGTACACACACTCACTCACTCACTCGTACACACACTCACTCACTCGTACACACACTCACTCACTCGTACACACACTCACTCACTCGTACACACTCACACTCACTGCACACACTCACCACCACACTCACTCACTCACTCACACACACACACTCACTCACTCGTACACACACTCACTCACTCGTTACACACACTCACCTCACTCCACTGCGTACACACACTCACTCACTCGTACACACACTCACTCACTCGTACACACACACTCACTCACTCACTCGTACACACACTCACTCACCTCGTACACACACTCACTCGTTACACACACTCACTCAGCACTCACTCGTACACACACTCACCACTCGTACACACACTCACTCACTCACTCGTACACACACTCACTCACTCACTCGTACACACACTCACTCACTCACTCGTACACACACTCACTCACACGTACACACACTCACTCACTCACACACACACACACACTCACTCACTCACACACACACACACACACTCACTCACTCGTACACACACTCACTCACTCGTACACACACTCACTCACTCGTACACACACTCACTCACTCGTACCCACACACTCCACTCACTCCACACACACTCACTCACTCACTCGTACACACACTCACTCACTCACTCGTACACACACTCACTCCTCACTCGTACACACACTCACTCACTCACTCACTTTCGTACACACACTCACTCACTCACTGCGTACACACACACACTCACTCGTACACACACTCACTCACTCGTACACACACTCACTCACACACACACTCACTCACTTTCAGTACACACTCACTCACTCACTCGTACACACACTCACTCACACTCCTCACTCGTACACACACTCCTCACTCTGCGTACACACACTCACTCGTACACACACTCACTCGTACACACACTCACTCACTTCGTACACACACTCCTCACTCCTCACTCGTTACACACACACTCACTCACTCGTACACACACTCACTCACTCGCGTTACACACACTCACTCACTCGTACACACACACTCACTCACTCGTACACACACTCACTCACTCACTCGTACACACACTCACTCCACTCACACACTCACTCACACACACTCACTCGTACACACACACACTCACTCATTACACACACACTCACTCACTCACACACACGTACACTCACTCACTCACACGTACACCCACTCACTCGTACACACACTCACTCACACGTACACACACTCACTCACACGTACACACACACACTCACTCCTCGTACACACACTCACTCACTCGTACACACACTCACTCACTACTCGTACACACACACTCTCACTCACTCGTACACACACACACTCTGTACACATCACTCACTCGTACACACACACACTCACTCACTCGTACACACACTCACTCACTCACTGTACACACACACACTCACTCACTCGTACACACACTCACTCCACTCGTACACACACTCACTCCACTCGTACACACACTCACACTCACTCGTACACACACTCACTCACTCACTCGTACACACACTCACTCACTCGTACACACACTCACTCACTCGTACACACACTCACTCACTCGTACACACACTCACTCCACTCGTACACACACTCACTCCTCACACACACTCACCACACACTCACTCACACACACACTCACTCACTCACTCGTACACACACTCACTCACTCACTCGTACACACACACACTCACCTCACTCGTACACACACACACTCACTCACTCGTACACACACTCACTCACGCACTCGTACACACACTCACTCGCTCACTCGTACACACACACACTCCCTCACTCGTACACACTCACTCACTCACACACACACTCACTCCACTCGTACACACACTCACTCACTCGTACACACACTCACTCCTCACACACACACACTCACTCACTCGTCACACACACCCACTCCCTCGTACACACACTCACTCACTCGTACACACACTCACTCACTCGTACACACACTCACTCACTCGTACACACACTCACTCACTCGTACACACACTCACTCACTCGTACACACACTCACTCACTCGTACACACACTCACTCACTCGTACACACACACACTCACTCACTCACACACACTCACTCACTCGTACACACACTCACTCACTCACTCGTACACACACACACTCACTCACTCGTACACACACTCACTCACTCACTCGTACACACACACACTCACTCACTCGTACACACACTCACTCACTCGTACACACACTCACTCACTCGTACACACACTCACTCACTCGTACACACACTCACTCACTCGTACACACACTCACTCACTCGTACGTACACACACTCACTCACTCACTCGTACGTACACACACTCACTCACTCGTACACACACTCACTCACTCGTACACACACTCACTCACTCACTCACTCGTACACACACTCACTCACTCGTACACACACTCACTCACTCACTCGTACACACACTCACTCACTCGTACACACACACACTCACTCGTACACACACACACTCACTCGTACACACACTCACTCGTACACACACTCACTCACTCACTCGTACACACACTCACTCACTCACTCGTACACACACACACTCACTCACTCGTACACACACTCACTCACTCGTACACACACTCACTCACTCGTACACACACTCACTCACTCGTACACACACTCACTCCACTCGTACACACACTCACTCACTCGTACGTACACACACTCACTCACTCACTCGTACGTACACACACTCACTCACTCGTACACACACTCACTCACTCGTACACACACTCACTCACTCACTCACTCGCACACACACTCACTCACTCGCTCACCCACTCACTCACTCACTCGTACACACACTCACTCCACTCGTACACACACACTCACTCACTCGTTACACACACACACTCACTCGTACACACACTCACTCACTCCTCGTACACACACTCACTCCACTCACTCGTACACACACTCCACTCGTCACTCATTACACACACTCACTCACTCGTACACACACTCACTCACTCGTACACACCACTCACTCACATCACTCGTACACACACTCACTCACTCACACACACACTCACTCGTACACACACTCCTCACTCCACTCGTACACACACTCACTCACCTGCATTGCACACACTCGTACACACACTGCACTCGTCCTCTCACACACACTCACTCACTCGTACACACACTCACTCACTCACTCGTACACACACTCACTCGTACACACACTCACTCACTCGTACACACACTCACTCACTCACTCGTACACACACTCACTCACTCGTACACACACACACTCACTCACTCACTCACACACACACTCACTCACTCGTACACACACTCACTCACTCACTCGTACACACACTCACTCACTCACTCGTACACACACTCACTCACTCACTCGTACACACACTCACTCGTACACACACTCACTCGTACACACACTCACTCGTACACACACTCACACACTCACTCGTACACACACTCACTCGTTCGTACACACACTCACTCACTCGTACACACACTCACTCACTCACTCGTACACACACTCACTCACTCACTCGTACACACACTCACTCACTCACTCACACTCACTCACACACTCACTCAAACACACACACACTCACTCACTCACACACTCACTCCACTCGTACACACACTCACTCCACTCACTCGTACACACACTCACTCCTCCACTCGTACACACACTCCTCCACTCACTCACTCACTCGTACACACACTCACTCCTCACTCGTACACACACTCACTCACTTCGTACACACACTCACTCACTCGTACACACACTCACACTCCACTCGTACACACACACCTCACTCCACTCGTACACACACTCACTCACTCACTCGTACACACACTCACTCACTCACTCGTACACACACTCACTCACTCACTCGTACACACACTCACTCACTCACTCGTACACACACTCACTCACTCACTCGTACACGTACACTCACTCACTCACTCGTACACACACTCACTCACTCACTCGTACACGTACACTCACTCACTCACTCGTACACGTACACTCACTCACTCACTCGTACACGTACACTCACTCACTCACTCGTACACACACTCACTCACTCGTACACACACTCACTCACTCACACACACACACACTCACTCACTCACACACACACACACACTCACTCACTCGTACACACACTCACTCACTCGTACACACACTCACTCACTCGTACACACACTCACTCACTCACACACACACACACACTCACTCACTCGTACACACACTCACTCACTCACACGTACACACACTCACTCACTCACACGTACACACACTCACTCACTCACTCGTACACACACTCACTCACTCACTCGTACACACACTCACTCACTCGTACACACACTCACTCACTCACTCGTACACACACTCACTCACACACACACACACTCACTCACTCACACACACACACACTCACTCACTCACTCACACACGTACACACACTCACTCACTCGTACACACACTCACTCACTCGTACACACACTCACTCACTCACACGTACACACTCACTCACTCACTCGTACACACACTCACTCACTCACTCGTACACACACTCACTCACTCACTCGAACACACACTCACTCACTCACTCGTACACACACTCACTCACTCCTCCACTCACACCTCACTCGTACACACACTCCTCCCACTCACACACACTCACTCACTCACTCGTGCACACACACTCACTCACTGCACACACACCTCACTCACTCACTGCACACTCACACACACACACACTCACTCGTACACACACTCACTCACACTCACCTTCGTACACACACACCTCACTCACTCATTACACACACACTCACTCACTGCACACACACACACTCACTCGGTTACACACACTCCACTCACACTCACTCATTACACACACTCACTCCACTCCACTCTTGTTACACACACTCACTCACTCACTCGCACACACTCCACTCACTCACTGCACACACACTCACTCACCACTCATTGCACACACACTCACCTCACTCACTCGTACACACTCCTCACTCACTCGTACACACTCACTCACTCCACTCGTACACACACTCACTCCTCACTGCACACACTCACACACACACTCACTCCTTTCATTACACACTCACTCACTCACTCGTACACACACTCACTCCACTCCACTCGTGCACACACACACACACTCCTTTCGTACACACACACCTCTCTCGTACACACACTCACACTCCTGCGTACACACACACTCCTCACTCGTACACACACACACACACACACACACTCACACTCGTACACACACTCACTCCACTCACTCGTACACACACTCCACACACTCACTCGTACACACACTCACCACACACTCACTCACTCCTACACACACACACTCACTGCACACACACTCCACTCCTCACTCATTACACACACCACCTCAGACACACACACACACTCACTCATACACACACACACACTCACTCCACTCACTCGTGCACACACACTCCTCACACACACACACTCACTCGTGCACACACTCACTCACTCACTCGTTACACACACTCACTCACTCCACTCGTACACACACTCACTCACTCACTCGTGCACACACACACTCCACTCACACACACACACTCCACTCACACACACACTCACTCGTGCACACACACACTCACTCCACACACACACTCACTCACTCGTACACACACTCACTCACTCACACACACACACACTCCTCCACTCGTTACACACACACACTCACACACACTCACTCACTCGTACACACACACTCACTCACACTGCACACACACTCCACTCCTCACTCATTACACACACTCACTCACTCATTGCACACACTCCACTCCACTCACTCGTACACACACTCCTCACTCCACTCCATTACACACACACACTCACTCCACTCGTACACACACACACTCACTCCACTCACACACACACACACTCCTCCTCACACACACACACACTCCTCACTCCACACACGTACACACTCACTCCCACTCGTACACACACTCCACTCACTTTCGTCACACACACACTCACTCACTCACTGCACACACACACTCCTCACTCGTACACACACTCACTCACTCACTCATTACACACACTCCTCACTCCTCATCGTACACACTCACTCACTCACTCGTACACACACTCCTCCACACTCACACTGCACACACACACTCACTCCACACACACACACACTCACTCACTCCACACACACACACACTCCTCGTTACACACACACTCACTCGTACACACACTCACACTCGTACACACACACACTCACTCACTCGTACACACACTCACTCCACTCACTACACACACTCACTCACTCCACTCGTACACACACTCACTCCACTCATTACACACACTCACTCACTCCACACACACACACTCACTCACTCGTACACACACACACTCACTCACTCACTCGTACACACACTCACTCACTCACTCATTACACACACTCACTCCTCGTACACACACTCACTCACTCCACTCGTACACACACTCCACTCACTCACTCATTACACACACACTCACTCACTCGTACACACACTCACTCACTCGTACACACACTCCACTCACTCACTCCACACACACACACTCCACTCACTCACTCGTACACACACTCACACTCCACTCGTACACACACTCACTCCTCCACTCGTACACACACACACACTCACTCCACTCGTTACACACACACTCCACTCCACACCATCACTCCACTCACTCGTACACACACTCACTCCGCACTCGTACACACACTCCACTCCACTCCTCGTACACACACACACTCACTCACTCGCACACACACTCCACTCCCACACACTCCTCGTGCACACACACACTCCACTCGTACACACACTCCTCCACTCACTCGTACACACACTCCACTCATTACACACACACACTCACTTTCGCTGCACACACACACTCCACTCCACTCACTCGTACACACACACTCACTCACACACTCACTCGTACACACACACTCACTCCACTCGTTACACACACTACACACTCACTCACTCGTACACACACTCACTCACTCATTACACACACTCACTCACTCATTACACACACACTCACTCACTCGTACACACACACTCCACTCGTACACACACACTCACTCACTCACTCGTGCACACACTCACTCACTCACTTACACACACACTCACTCCACACACACTCACTCGTACACACACTCACTCACTCGTACACACACACACTCACTCACTTACACACTCACTCGTACACACACACACTCACTCGTACACACACACACTCACTCACTCGTACACACACACACTCACTCACTCACTGCACACACACTCCACTCCACCTGCACACACACACTCACTCACTCGTACACACACTCACTCACTCCACTCATTACACACACTCACACTCACTCACTCGTACACACACACACTCCACTCCACACACGTACACACACACACACTCCTCACTCATTACACACACTCACTCACTCGTACACACACACACACTCACTCGTTACACACACTCACTCACTCACTCGTGCACACACACACTCACTCACTCACACACACCTCCTCACTCGTACACACACACACTCACTTTCACACACACACACTCCTTTTACACACACTCACTCCTCGTACACACACACACTCACTCACTCGTGCACACACACTCACTCACTCGTTACACACACTCACTCCACTCATTACACACACACTCACTCGTTACACACACACACTCACTCCTCGTACACACACACTCCTCCTCACTCGTACACACACACACTCACTCACTCGTACACACACTCACTCACTCGTGCACACACACTCACTCCTCACTCACTCGTACACACACACACTCCTCCTCGTACACACACACACTCACTCACTCGTTACACACACTCACACACTCCTTTCATTACACACACACACTCACTCGTACACACACTCACTCGTACACACACACACTCACTCCACTCGTACACACACTCACTCCTCACTCATTACACACACTCACTCACTCGTACACACACTCACTCCTTTCGTACACACACTCACTCACTCACTCGTACACACACACACACTCACTCACTCGTACACACACACACTCCACTCATTACACACACTCCACTCCGTACACACACTCACTCACTCACTCGTACACACACTCACTCCTTTCGTACACACACTCACTCCACTCCACTCGTACACACACACTCACTCCTCACACACACACACACTCACTCCACTCACTCGTACACACACACACTCACTCCACTCGTACACACACTCACTCACTCACTCGTACACACACTCACTCACTCACTCGTACACACACTCACTCCTCCTCGTACACACACTCACTCACTCACTCGTACACACACTCACTCACTCACTTTCGTACACACACTCACTCACTCACTCATTACACACACACTCACTCACTCGTACACACACTCACTCACTTTCGTACACACACTCCACTCACTCACTTTCGTACACACACTCACTCACTCGTACACACACACACTCCTCCTCGTACACACACTCACTCCACTCGTACACACACACACTCACTCCACTCGTGCACACACACACTCACTCACTCACACACACACTCACTCCACTCGTACACACACACACTCCACTCGTGCACACACTCACTCACTCATTACACACACTCACTCACTCCGTACACACACTCACTCGTACACACACTCCACACACTCACTCATTACACACACTCACTCCACTCGTGCACACACTCCTCCTCACTTTCGTACACACTCACTCACTCCTCGTACACACACTCCACTCACTCACTCGTACACACACACACTCACTCGTGCACACACTCACTCGTACACACTCACACTCGTGCACACACACCACTCGTGCACACACTCCTCGTTACACACACTCCTCACTCACTCGTACACACACTCACTCACTTTCGTACACACACTCACACACTCACTTTCGTACACACACTCACTCACACTCCACTCGTACACACACTCCACACACACTCACTCATTACACACACTCACTCCACTCCACTCGTACACACACTCACTCACTCGTACACACACACACTCACTCCACTCATTACACACACACTCACTCACTCGTACACACACTCCACTCCTCACTCGTACACACACTCCACTCCACTCGTACACACACTCACTCCACTCCACTCGTACACACACTCACTCCACTCGTACACACACTCACTCACTCACTCGTACACACACTCACTCACTCACTTTCGTACACACACTCACTCACTCCACTCGTACACACACTCACTCACTCACTCGTACACACACTCACTCACTCCACTCGTACACACACTCACTCACTCCACTCGTACACACACTCACTCCTCACTCGTACACACACTCACTCACTCACTCGTACACACACACTCACTCACACACACACTCCACTCCTCGTACACACACTCACTCACTCACTCGTACACACACTCACTCACTCACTCGTACACACACTCACTCACTCACTCATTACACACACTCCACTCCTCACTCGTACACACACACACTCACTCCACTTTGCACACACTCACTCCACTCGTTACACACACTCACTCACTCGTACACACACTCACTCACTCGTACACACACACACTCCACTCACACACACTCCACTCCACACTCACTTTACACACTCACTCCTCTCGTGCACACACACTCCTACTCACCACTCGTACACACACACACACACTCCTCACTCCACTCCTCACACACACCTCACTCGTGCACACACACTCCACTCCTCACTCGTACACACACACTCCACTCGTACACACACTCCTCACTCGTTACACACCTCACTCCTCACTCGTACACACACTCACTCACTCGTACACACACTCACTCACTCGTTACACACACACTCACTCACTCGTACACACACACTCACTCCACTCATTACACACACACTCCCACTCACTTTCATTACACACACACACTCACTCCTCGTACACACACTCACTCACTCCTCGTACACACACACACACACTCACTCGTACACACACACACACTCCTCACTCGTACACACTCACTCATTACACCTCACTCACACACACACTCACTCCACTCCACACACACACTCACTCACTTTCATTACACACACACTCACTCGTACACACACTCCACCTCACTCACTGCACACACACTCACTCACTCACTCGTACACACACTCACTCACTCACTCGTACACACACTCACTCCTTTCATTACACACACTCACTCCACTCGTACACACACTCCACTCACTCACACACACACACTCACTCCACTACACACACACTCCTCACTGCACACACTCACTCGTGCACACACTCCACTCACTCACTCGTGCACACACTCACTCCACTCCACTCGTACACACACTCACTCACTCGTACACACACACACTCACTCACTCGTACACACACACACTCACTCACTCGTACACACACTCACTCACTCCACTCGTACACACACTCACTCCTCACTTTCGTACACACACTCACTCCACTCGTACACACACTCACACTCCTCACTCGTACACACACTCACTCACTCCACTCATTACACACACTCACACACTCACTCGTACACACACTCACTCACTCACTCCTCACTCGTACACACACACTCACTCCACTCGTTACACACACTCACTCACTTTCGTACACACACTCACTCACTCACTCGTACACACACTCCACTCCACTCCTTTCGTACACACACTCACTCCTCGTACACACACACTCATTACACACTCACTCCACTCGTACACACACACACTCACTCACTCGTGCACACACACTCACTCACTCATTACACACACTCACTGTACTCCACTTTCCACACACACACTCACTCGCACACACACACTCCTCCACTCGTACACACACACTCCACTCACTCATTACACACACTCCTCGTACACACACTCACTCATTACACACACTCACTCCTCCACTCGTACACACACTCACTCCACTCGTACACACACTCACTCCACTTTCGTACACACACTCACTCATTCGTACACACACACTCACTCACTCACTCGTACACACACTCACTCACTCGTACACACACTCACTCACTCCACTCATTACACACACTCACTCCTCCTTTCGTACACACACACTCACTCACTCGTACACACACTCACTCACACACACACTCACTCACTCATTACACACACACACTCACTCCACTCGTACACACACACACTCACTCCTTTCGTCGTACACACACACTCACACACTCCTCACTCGTGCACACACACCTCCTCACTCACTTTCGTGCACACACTCCTCGTACACACACTCCACTCCCTCGTACACACACTCACTCACCACTCGTACACACACACACTCACTCCTCGTACACACACACACACTCCACACTCCTCGTACACACACTCACTCACTCATTACACACACACTCACCACTTTCGTACACACACTCACTCACTCACACACACACACTCCTCACTCGTACACACACTCACACTCACTCGTTACACACACACTCACTCACTCGTACACACACACACTCCACTCGTACACACACACACTCACTCCACTCTCACTCGTACACACACTCACTCACTCACTTTCGTACACACACTCACTCACTTTCGTACACACACTCACTCACTCGTACACACACTCACTCACTCACTTTCGTACACACACTCCACTCCTCACACACTCGTACACACACACACTCACTCCTGCATTACACACTCACTCGTACACACACTCCACTCACACACACTCACTCACTCATTACACACACTCACTCACTCACTCGTACACACACTCACTCACTCGTACACACCTCACTCACTCGTACACACACTCACTCACTGCACACACACACTCACTCACACACACACTCACTCGTACACACACTCACTTTCACTCGTACACACACACACTCCACTCGTACACACACTCACTCCACTCACACACACACACTCCACTCGTACACACACTCACTCCTCACTCGTACACACACTCACTCCTCACTCGTACACACACACTCCACTCCTCACTCGTACACACACTCACTCACTCGTGCACACACACTCACTCATCGTACACACACTCCTCACTCACTCCTCACTCGTGCACACACTCACTCCTCACTCGTACACACACTCACTCCACACTCCTCGTACACACACTCACTCCACTCCACTCATTGCACACACTCCACTCACTCACTCGTACACACTCCACTCCTCACTGCACTCATTACACACACATCACACACACTCCACACTCACTCACACACACACACTCACTCGTGCACACACACTCACTCCACTCTCACTCACACACACTCACTCCTCCACTCGTACACACACACTCACTCACTCACCACTCCTCGTACACACTCACTCGTGCACACACTCATTACACACACTCCTCACTCGTTACACACACACTCCTCCTCACTGCACACACACTCACTCCACTCGTACACACACACTCACTCCACTCATTACACACACTCACACTCACTCATTACACACACTCACTCACTCCTTTCGTACACACACTCCTCACTCCTCACTCGTACACACACACACTCACTCACACTCATTACACACACTCCTCACTCACTCCACTCGTACACACACACTCACTCCACTCGTACACACACACACTCACTCACTCGTACACACACACACTCACTCATGTACACACACTCCACTCACTCGTACACACACTCACTCACTCATTACACACACACTCCACTCACTCGTTACACACACTCACTCCACTCGTACACTCACTCCACTCCACTCCATTACACACTCACTCACTCACACACACACTCACTCACTCGTACACACACTCACACTCACTCACTCGTGCACACACACTCACTCACTCACTCACACACACACTCACTCACTCCACTCGTACACACACACACTCACTCACTCGTACACACACACTCACTCACTCGTACACACACACTCACTCACTCATTACACACACTCCACTCCTCACACACACACTCCACTCCTCCACTCGTGCACACACTCCTCACTCACACACACACTCCTCCACTCACCTCCACTCCTCATTACACACACTCACTCACTCGTACACACACTCACTCACTGCATTACACACACTCCCACTCGTACACACACTCACTCCACTCACTCATTACACACACACTCACACACACACTCACTCACTCGTACACACACTCACTCACTCACTCGTACACACACTCACTCACTCCTCCTCACTCGTACACACACTCACTCACTCCGTACACACACTCCACTCCACTCCACACACACACACTCACTCACTCATTACACACACTCACTCCCTCGTACACACACTCACTCCTCACTCCTTTGTACACACACTCACTCACTTTCATTACACACACTCACTCACTCCACTCATTACACACACACTCCTCACTCCTCACTTTCATTACACACACTCCTCCTCACTCGTACACACACTCACTCACTCCACTCGTACACACACACTCCTCACTCATTACACACTCACACTCCACTCGTACACACACTCACTCACTCATTACACACACTCCTCCACTCGTACACACACACTCACTCACTCGTTACACACACACTCACTCCTCACTTTCATTACACACACACACACTCCTCACTCGTACACACACACTCACTCACTCGTTACACACACACACTCACTCACTCGTACACACACACACTCCCACTCGTACACACACTCCACTCGTACACACACTCACTCGTCACACACACTCCTCACTCGTACACACACACTCCTCCACTTTCGTACACACACACACACACTCACACACACTTTCGTACACACCTCCTCGTACACACACTCGCACACACACACTCACTCGTTACACACACTCCTCACTCGTACACACACACACTCCTCACTCGTACACACACACTCACTCCACTCATTACACACACACTCACTCCCACTCGTACACACACTCCACTCCTCACTCATTACACACACTCCTCACTCCACTCGTACACACACACTCCACTCCCACTCGTTACACACACTCACTCCTCACTCATTACACACACTCACTCCTCCTCGTACACACACTCCACTCGTACACACTCACTCACTCAGTACACACTCACACTCACTCTCCTTTCGTACACACACACTCCACTCCTTCACTCGTACACACACTCCTCCTCGTACACACACTCACTCACTTTCGTACACACACACACTCACTCACTCATTACACACTCCACTCACTCGTACACACACTCACTCCTCACTCGTACACACACTCCACTCACTCGTACACACACACTCACACTCACTTTCATTACACACACTCACTCCCACTCATTACACACACTCCTCACTCACACACTCGTACACACACTCACTCACTCACTCGTACACACACTCACTCACTCCACTCACACACACTCACTCACACACACTCACTCGTACACACACTCCTCACTCCCACTCCCTCGTACACACACTCACTCACTCACTCATTACACACACTCCTCACTCGTGCACACACTCACTCCTCACTCATTACACACACACTCCACTCACTCGTACACACACTCACTCCTCACTTTCGTACACACACTCACTCACTCACTCGTACACACACTCACTCACTCACTCATTACACACACTCACTCCTTTCGTACACACACTCACTCACTCACTCATTACCACACACTCACTCGTACACACTCCCATCACACACTCCTACACACACACTCACTCCTCATTACACACACTCACTCACTCCCACTCGTACACACACACACACTCCACTCGTACACACACTCACTCCTTTCATTACACACACTCACTCCTCACTCATTGCACACACACTCCACTCACTCGTACACACACTCACACTCACTCCACTCGTGCACACACACTCCTCACTCACACACACTCCTCCTCGTACACACTCACTCACTCGTTTACACACACACTCACACTCACTCACTCATTACACACACTCACTCCACTCGTACACACACTCCTCCTCACTCGTACACACACTCACTCCACTCACTCGTGCACACACACTCACTCCCACAGTACACACACTCACTCCACTTTCGTACACACACTCTCACACACACTCCTTTCGTTACACACACACTCCATCACACTCCACTTTCATTACACACACTCACCCACTCATTGCACACTCACCTCGTACACACACTCACTCACTCGTACACACACTCACTCCTCACTTTCACACACACACACTCACTCCACTCATTTCGTACACACACACTCCACTTTCACTGCACACACACTCCACTCCGTACACACACACTCCACTCACTCGTACACACACTCCACTCCACTCGTACACACACTCCTCACTCGTACACACACTCCACTCCTCACACACACACTCACTCACTCACTCGTACACACACTCACTCACTCACTCATTACACACTCCTCACTCGTACACACACTCACTCACTCACACACACACTCACTCCTCTTTCGTACACACACTCCTCCACTCCACTGCGTACACACACTCACTCACTGCACACACACTCACTCCTCCACTCGTACACACACTCACTCCACTCGTACACACACTCCTCCTCACTTTCATTGCACACACTCACTCCACTCGTACACACTCACTCATTACACACACTCACTCTCACCCACTTTCGTACACACACTCACTCACTCACTCGTACACACACTCACTCACTGTACACACACTCACTCCCTTCGTACACACACTCCTCGTACACACACTCACTCACTCCACTTTCGTACACACACTCCTCACTCACACACACACTCACTCACTCACTCGTGCACACACACACTCACTCCTGTACACACACTCACTCACTCACACACACACACTCACTCCTCCTCGTTACACACACACACTCCACTCCTCGTACACACACACTCACTCACTTTCGTACACACACTCCACTCCCACTCGTACACACACACACTCCTCACTCGTACACACACTCACTCACTCACTCGTTACACACACTCCACACACTCGTGCACACACTCCTCAACTCGTACACACACTCCACTCCACTCGTACACACACTCCACTCCTCATTACACACCTCCTCTCACTCGTTACACACTCCACTCCTCGTACACACACTCCTACACTCCACTCATTACACACACTCCTCCTCATTACACACACACTCCACTCCTCGTACACACACACACTCACTCCACTCAGTACACACACTCCTCCTCACTCGTACACACTCCACTCCACTCCACTCGTACACACACTCACTCCACTCACTCCACTCGTACACACACTCACTCCACTCCACTCGTACACACACTCCACTCCACTCACTCGTACACACACTCACTCACTCCACTCGTACACACACTCACTCCACTCCCACTCATTTGCACACACTCACTCCACACACACACACTCCTCACTCGTACACACACACTCCTCACTCATTACACACACTCACACTCCTCACTCGTACACACACTCACTCCACTCACTCGTACACACACTCACTCCTCGTACACTCACTCACTCACTTTCGTACACACTCACTCACTCCTCACCACACACACACACTCCCACTCGTACACACACTCACTCCTCATTACACTCACACCTCACTCGTACACACACTCACTCACTCACTCATTACACACACTCACTCCACTCGTACACACACACTCACTCACACACACACACACACCTCACTCCTCGTGCACACACACTCACTCACTACACACACACACTCACTCACTCGTACACACACCTCACTCACTCACTCGTACACACACTCACTCACTCCACTCATTACACACACACTCACTCACTCGTGCACACACTCACTCCACACACTCCCACTCGTTACACACACTCACTCCTCACTCGTACCACACTCACTGTTGCACACACTCACTCACTCGTTACACACACTCACTCCACTCGTACACACACTCACTCACTCACACACTCCTCACTCACTCCTCGTACACACACTCCACTCATTACACACTCCTCACTCATTTCGTACACACACTCCACCTCACACACTGCACACACACACACTCCACTCGTACACACACTCACTCACTCGTACACACACACACTCCACTCGTGCACACACACACACCTCTCACTCCACACACACACACACTCACTCCACTCACACACACACACTCACTCACACACTCGTACACACACACTCACTCACTCGTGCACACACTCACACTCACTCCCTTTCGTACACACACTCCACTCCACTCGTACACACACTCCACTCCTCCCACGTGTACACACACTCACTCACTCGTACACACACTCACTCACTCACTACACACTCACACACTTTCACTCGTACACACACTCACTCCACTCATTACACACACTCCACTCACTCACTCGTACACACACTCACACACACTCATTACACACACACTCCACTTTCGTACACACACACTCACTCCCTTTCATTACACACACACTCACTCACACACTCACTCACACACACACTCACTCACTCACTTTCGTACACACACTCACTCACTCCACTCGTACACACACTCCTCCTCGTACACACTCACTCACTCACACCTCACTCCACTCACTTTCATTACACACTCACTCACTCACTCGTACACACTCCACTCCCACTCATTACACACACTCCACTCACTCGTACACACACTCACTCCACTCACTCGTACACACACTCCTCACTCCACTCACTCGTACACACACTCACTCACTCCTCATTACACACACTCACTCATTTCGTACACACACTCACTCCGTACACACACACTCACTCACTCGTACACACACTCCTCGTACACACACACACTCCCACTCGTACACACACACACTCCCACACACACTGCACACACACACTCCACTCGTGCACACACACACACTCACTCGTACACACACTCCACTCATTACACACACTCCCACTCGTACACACACTCACTCACTCGTTACACACACTCCACTCCTTTCGTTACACACACTCCTCCACTCACTCGTACACACACTCCACTCACTTTCGTACACACACTCACTCACTTTCGTACACTCACTCCCTTTCACACACACTCACTCCACTCACTCAGTACACACACTCCTCGTACACACTCCACACTCACTCCTCGTACACACACTCCTCCTCCCTCGTACACACACTCACTCACTCACTCATTACACACACTCCTCACTCGTACACACACTCACTCCACTCCACTCGTACACACACTCACTCCTCCTCGTACACACACTCACTCACTCCTCATTACCACACACTCCTCCTCACTCGTACACACACACACTCACTCCACTCCCACTCGTACACACACACACTCCCACTCACTGTACACACACACTCCTCACTCATTACACACACTCCACTCACTCGTACACACACTCCACTCCACTCATTACACACACTCCTCCACTCACTCGTACACACACTCCACTCACTCACTCATTACACACTCACTCCTCACTGCACACACACTCCACTCCTCCTTTCACTGTACACACACTCCACTCACTCACTCGTACACACACACTCACTCACTCGTACACACACTCACTCCCTTTCGTACACACACTCACCACACACTCACTCGTACACACACTCCCACTCGTGCACACACTCCTCACTCGTACACACTCATTACACACACTCACACTCCTCCTCATGCACACACACACTCACTTTCGTACACACACTCACTCACTCATTACACACACTCACTCACTCCACTCGTACACACACTCACTCCACACACTCACTGCACACACACACACTCCACTCGTACACACACACACTCCACTCCTTTCATTACACACACTCCTCACTCACTCCGTACACACACTCCACCACTCATTACACACACTCCTCACTCACTCCATTACACACACTCACTCCTCCACTTTCGTACACACACACTCCACTCTCGTACACACACTCACTCCTCGTACACACACACTCACTCACTCCCTCACACACACTCACTCGTACCTCACTCCTCACACACACACACTCACTCCCTTTCGTACACACACACACTCACTCCACTCATTACACACACTCACTCACTCACTCGTACACACACACACTCCTCACTCCACTCGTACACACACACACTCACACTCACTCGTTACACACACTCACTCACTCGCACACACTCACTCCTCGTACACACTCCACTCGTACACACTCACTCCTCATTACACACACTCACTCGTACACACACTCACCACTCACTCGTACACACACTCACTCCTCGTTACACACACTCCTCACTCATTACACACACTCCACTCACTTTCATTACACACTCACTCACACTCCTTTCATTACACACATCCTCACTCACTCGTACACACACTCACACACTCACTCGTACACACACACACTCACTCCACTCACACACACTCACTCGTACACACACTCACTCCTCACTCGTACACACCTCCTCCACTCATTACACACACTCCACACACTCCTCGTACACTCACTTTCGTGCACACCTCCTCACTCCTCGTACACACACTCCTCACTCGTTGCACCTCCACTCGTACACACACTCCATCCTCCCACTCCACTCGTGCACACACTCCTTTCGTGTTACACACTCCACTCCTCACTCGTTACACACTCCTTTTACTCCTCATCATTACACACACACTCCTCACTCGTACACACACTGCCTCACTCCTCACTCACACTCCACACACACACTCCTCCACTCCTACACACACTCACACACACTCATTACACTCACTCCTTTCGTACACACACTCCACTCCACTCGTACACACACTCACTCCTCTCACTCGTTACACACACTCACTCCACTTTCGTACACACTCACTCCTCACTCACACACACACTCCTCCCACTCGTACACACACTCCTCCACTCATGTACACACACTCACTCCTTACACACACTCACTCGTACACACACTCCCACTCCTCCCACTTACACACACTCCACTCACTCCACTCATTACACACACTCACTCCACTCGTACACACACACACACTCACTCCTTTCTGTTACACACTCACTCCTCACTCACTCGTACACACACACACTCACTCACTCATTACACACTCACTCACTCACTCGTACACACACTCCCACTCCTCACTTTCGTACACACACTCCACACACTCACTCGTACACACACTCCACTCACTCCTTTCATTACACACTCACTCACTCACTCGTACACACACACTCCTCCACTCATTACACACACTCACTCACTCGTACACACACACACTTCATTACACACTCACTCACTCTCGTACACACTCCTCACTCCTCGTACACACACTCACTCACTCCCTTTCGTACACACACTCACTCACTCACTCATTGCACACACTCACCACTCGTACACACTCCACCTCGTTACACACACACCTCCTCACTCACTCGTGCACACACTCCTCCTCCACACACACACTCCTCCTCCACTCATTGCATTGCTCACCTCCTCACTCGTGCACACACACTCCTCCTCATTACACACACTCACCTCCTTTCGTACCTCCACTCACTCCACACACACTCCACTCACTCCTACATTACACACTCACTCCTCAGTGCACACACACTCACTCCCACTCGTACACTCACTCACTCACTCGTACACACACTCACTCCTCCACTCGTACACACTCACTCCTCACTCGTGCACACACACACACACTCACTCACTCGTACACACACTCACTCACTCGCTCCACACACACTCACTCATTACACACACACACTCACTGCGTACACACACCTCACTCGTACACACACACACTCACTTTCGTACACACTCTCCTCACTCATTACACACACTCACCACTCATTACACACACTCACTCCACTCACTTTCATTACACACTCACTCACTCCACTCGTGCACACACACTCTCATCTAAATGGATTTGTCATCATCATCGTTGCGCATCTAATCCTCATGTTTACACATAGTTTGCATCAGAAAATTAGGTTTGCATAGGGAAATAATAATCATAATAGTTGCGCATCATCATAAGTTCATCATCGAAAAATAGTTGCGCGCATACATCATAAATAGTTCTTTTGCGCTCTACATAAATACTCAATCAGTTGCAATAAATAAACTAAAAATAACTAGTTTGCTTTTTTGAGGCAGAGGCAAATAAATAAATAAACAGGTTAACTAAACTCCTAAATAAACCTGGTTTGCATAATAAATAAATAAACTAAGTTGTGCGCAATAAACTCCTCAAATACACATAGTTTGCGCGTAAACACACTCACTCGCTCATTGTTCCGCACTTGTTGCACCTCCATCACTCCACTCGTGTTACACACATACTCCTCCCACTCATTTACATTACACACCTCCTCACTCCACTCCCTCGTGTTATCACACCTCACACACTCGTCACATTACACACACTTTCGTCGTGCACCATTACACTCCTCATTACACACACTCACTTTCACACACCACTCCTCCACTCGTGCCCACCTCCCTTTCATTACACCTCCTCGTTACACACACTCCTTTCATTACACACTCCACTCCCACTCCACTCCTCACGTACACACCTCCACTCCTTTCGTGCACACACTCACTCCACTCATTACACACTCCTCCTGCGTACACACACTCCACTCACTTTCATTACACACTCTTTCCCTCGTGCACACACACTCCAACATACACTCGTACACACACTCACTCCCACTCGCGGCTACTGCACACACACTCCTTACTCGTTGCACACCTTTCCTGCCTCGTTACACACCTCCTCCACTCGTTACCACTCACTCCCACTCGTGCACCTCCTCACTCCACTCGTTGTTACACCTCCTCCTTCCTCTCTACCATCACTCATTACACACCTCCTCCCACTCCACTCGTGCCTCCACTCCTCACACACTCGTTTGCACACTCCTCCTCACTTTCGTGGTGCACTTCCTGTCCTGTGCAGCCTCTGCCATGGATTGTAATCATGGGTGCGCACTCACTCGTTGCACACACTCCATCACTCCCTCATTGCAGGACTGCGAGATGCACACTCCTCCACTCATTACCACGTACACACAGCTCACTCGTGCAATCACACACCTCCTCCTTTGCATCATCATTTGGGTACACACACTCGCATCGCTCACTCCATGCACACACTCCATCACTGCATACACATCACTCCTCTCGATTGCTCACTGCGTGCACGCTCCACTCCACTCACTTTCGTGCCTGCACGCACACACGCTCCTTAGGTACACACAACAGTCACTCCACGTTTGCGTTACACACACTCACTCATAACACTCGTACCTGCATGCCTCACTCACTCGTTCGTTGCTCAATAACTGCCTCTCTCACCTCCACTCTTACTTCTTGCGCGATCACTCCATACTCCGTTACTGCGCTCATGCCTCATAGTGCACACACACTCCACTCCTGTTGCACATGTGTCACTCACTCACTCGTGCACACACTCCTCATTACTCCTCGTGGAAACCTCAGTACACACGCCTCCTTTCAGTACCCACAAAAAATCGAGTTAAACCAGAAAATGGTTTTTAAGTAAGCCCACACACCACTCCGTGCACTGAAGTACACACACAGCTCCACTCAGTGAGCCAAATGAAATGGCTTGGTTTGCACACACACACTCACTCGTGCACCACACACACTCCTCCTCCTTTACACCTCATTAAACAAAACTCACTCATAAACAGTTTGCACACACACTCCACTCCTTTCATTGCACTAAATAAACATAAACTCGTGCACACTCCTCCTGCCGTTAAACCTCCACATAGTTGTTGCCTCAAGAAAAACTCCCTTTCGTGCACACACACACTCCTCCCTCGTGCACACACACCTCACCCTCCTCCTCGTTACACACACCCTCACTCCACTCATTTTACACACTCACTCATTTGAGAAGAAGTGTACACTGACTCATGTGTTTGCACACACTCACTCGTCAAACACACACTCACTCGTTACACACACAGCGGGGAGGGACTCCTCGTGCCTTACACGCGTGGGACACACTCGCATATTTATAGCTATTTGTGTACACACACTCCTCACTCCCTTTCGTTTAATTTACACATAGTACTCGTGCTATTGCATGAGTTGCTCACTCCACTCATATGTGTATTCTTATTATATACTCCTCCTGTGTTTACTGTACTCACTCGTGCACACACTCCGTTGAGGTGGCCCACACTCCTCCTCATTACCCACACACACTCCCTTTCGTGCCTGCGTCCTCCACTGAAACACCCATGACTCCTCTGAGAAAGAGAGAGAGAGAGGATACAAAAAAAAAAAAAAAAAAAAAGAAAAAAAGAAGAGGAGGGGAGGAGAGGATAGGAAGGAAGGAAGGAGTAGGATCTACACACTCCGGATCCACTCAGAGACACACACACACAGTTCTTGCCTCCCTTTAGCGTCACACTTTACCTTGCCTTACACGCGCACACTGCACTCCCATCACTCGTGCACACTCCTCCTACACACCTCCTTTCGTGCACACACACACACACACACTCCACTGCTCCACGCGTGCACACACACACGTGCACACACACACTCACACTCACTTACTTTGCACACACACACACTCACGTACACACACTCACTCCTTTCGTGCACACACTCACTCGTGCACCTCACTCTAGATGTGTATGTGTGTCTTGAGTGTGTGTGTGTGTGTGTGTGTGTGTGTGTGTGCTACTTTGCTCAATTTGTTGTGTTGTGTTGTGTCTGTGTGTGTGTGTTGTGTTACACACACTCTGCTCACATTATTGTGTGTGTGTGTGTGTGTGTGTGTGTGTGTGTGTTGTTGTTACATGTTCACACACTCACTGCCGTTGCACACCTCCTCACTCACTCCACTCCACTCATTACACACACT
>NC_080710.1:235000-274275 GCF_019097595.1 Hemibagrus wyckioides | reverse complement strand
CTTTGCTGGCACAACTGGCTGGCCTCAGCCTGGCTGGCCTGGCCTGGCCTGGCCTGGCCTGGCCTGGCCTGGCCTGGCCTGGCCTGGCCTGGCCTGGCCTGGCCTGGCCTGGCCTGGCCTGGCCTGGCCTGGCTGGCCTGGCCTGGCCTGGCCTGGCCTGGCCTGGCCTGGCCTGGCCTGGCCTGGCCTGGCCTGGCCTGGCCTGGCCTGGCCTGGCCTGGCCTGGCCTGGCCTGGCCTGGCCTGGCCTGGCTGGCCTGGCCTGGCCTGGCCTGGCCTGGCCTGGCCTGGCCTGGCCTGGCCTGGCCTGGCCTGGCCTGGCCTGGCCTGGCCTGGCCTGGCCTGGCCTGGCCTGGCACAGCACAGCCTGGCCTGGCCTGGCCTGGCCTGGCCTGGCACAGCCTGGCCTGGCCTGGCCTGGCCTGGCCTGGCACAGCACAGCCTGGCCTGGCCTGGCACAGCACAGCCTGGCACAGCCTGGCCTGGCCTGGCACAGCAGCCTGGCACAGCCTGGCACAGCCTGGCCTGGCCTGGCACAGCACAGCCTGGCCTGGCACAGCACAGCACAGCACTGGCCTGGCCTGGCACAGCACAGCACAGCACAGCACAGCACAGCCTGGCCTGGCTGGCACAGCACAGCACAGCACAGCACAGCACAGCACTGGCTGGCACAGCACAGCACAGCACAGCACAGCACAGCACAGCACAGCACAGCACAGCACAGCACAGCACAGCACAGCACAGCCTAGCCTAGCCTAGCCTAGCCTAGCCTAGCCTAGCCTAGCCTAGCCTAGCACTAGCCTGGCCTAGCCTAGCCTAGCCTGGCCTAGCCTGGCCTGGCCTGGCCTAGCCTAGCCTAGCCTGGCCTGGCCTAGCCTGCCTAGCCTAGCCTAGCCTGGCCTAGCCTGGCCTGGCCTGGCCTAGCCTAGCCTGGCCTGGCCTGGCCTGGCCTGGCCTGGCCTGGCCTGGCCTGAGCCTGGCCTGGCCTGGCCTGGCCTGGCCTGGCCTGGCCTGGCCTGGCCTGGCCTGGCCTGGCCTGGCCTGGCCTGGCCTGGCCTGGCCTGGCCTGGCCTGGCCTGGCCTGGCCTGGCCTGGCCTGGCCTGGCCTGGCCTGGCCTGGCCTGGCCTGGCCTGGCCTGGCCTGGCCTGGCACAGCTGGCCTGGCCTGGCCTGGCCTGGCCTGGCCTGGCCTGGCCTGGCCTGGCCTGGCACACAGCCTGGCCTGGCCTGGCCTGGCCTGGCCTGGCCTGGCACAGCCTGGCCTGGCCTGGCCTGGCCTGGCCTGGCCTGGCCTGGCCTGGCACAGCACAGCCTGGCCTGGCCTGGCCTGGCCTGGCCTGGCCTGGCCTGGCACAGCACAGCACAGCTGGCCTGGCCTGGCCTGGCCTGGCCTGGCACAGCCTGGCCTGGCCTGGCCTGGCACTGGCACAGCACTGGCCTGGCCTGGCCTGGCCTGGCCTGGCCTGGCCTGGCACAGCCTGGCCTGGCACAGCACAGCCTGGCCTGGCCTGGCTAGCCTAGCCTGGCCTGGCCTGGCCTGGCCTAGCCTGGCCTAGCCTGGCCTGGCCTAGCCTAGCCTAGCCTGGCCTAGCCTGGCCTAGCCTGGCCTGGCCTAGCCTGGCCTGGCCTAGCCTGGCCTGGCCTAGCCTGGCCTAGCCTGGCCTGGCCTGGCCTGGCCTGGCCTGCCTGGCCTGGCCTGGCCTGGCCTGGCCTGGCCTGGCCTGGCCTGGCCTGGCCTGGCCTGGCCTGGCCTGGCCTGGCCTGGCCTGGCCTGGCCTGGCCTGGCCTGGCCTGGCCTGGCCTGGCCTGGCCTGGCCTGGCCTGGCCTGGCCTGGCCTGGCCTGGCCTGGCCTGGCCTGGCCTGGCCTGGCCTGGCCTGGCCTGGCCTGGCCTGGCCTGGCCTGGCCTGGCCTGGCCTGGCCTGGCCTGGCCTGGCACAGCCTGGCCTGGCCTGGCCTGGCCTGGCCTGGCCTGGCCTGGCCTGGCCTGGCCTGGCCTCTGGCCTGGCCTGGCCTGGCCTGGCCTGGCCTGGCCTCTGGCCTGGCCTGGCCTGGCCCCCTGGCCTGGCCTGGCCTGGCCTGGCCTGGCCTGGCCTAACCCCAGCCTGGCCTGGCCTGGCCTCTAACCTAACTAACCTAACTGGCCTAGCCTGGCTGGCCTGGCCTTAACCCTAACCCTAACCCTATCCTAACCCTAACCCTAACCCTAACCCTAAGGGGGGTTAACCCTAACCCTTAACTGCCAACCTAAACACAAGAGTTAAAATTCATTATAAAAAGGGTAAAGAATCTAGGTTATTAACATTATTATTACAAAGAATGATTTAAAAAGAGTAAAAATATATATATATACAATTCATGGCTTAAAAAGGTATTGGGGCAATTCATGGGTAAAAAAGGATAAAAAGACATAAATAGAAAATAAAAAATACAAAATGGTTTTTGCAAGTTTTTTAAGGAAAAGGGAAATCCTTTTTCTCAGAAGAGTATAAATAGGGGTAGTTAATAACAGTGGCCATTTCTGCGCTGACATTGGAAGAGACAACACTGTGAAGCCTGTTGTTCTTTTGCTATTTTTTTGGGGGGGGGGGGTAGTTTTTAGTACTTTGTTTTTGGTGTGCCTGGGCCTGAGGAAGACCCAGAGTGGGTCGAAATGTTGCCTGCCTTGTAGGCACACTAGTTATTGTTTACAGTTTATATATTAAAAAAATACAAAAAATAAAAAAATCAATAAGAAGTATAAAAACACAAAAATAATAAAAAAAAAACTTTGGAGTTTTTTTTGAGTTGAAGTTTATTTTGTTAGTGTTTGTTTGTTACATTAATAAAACCTAGCGGCAACTTCATCATGGGGTTTGCCAATGATGGAGAAGGGAGAGTGGTGCATCGTGGGAAACGTGGTCGTGCACACATGCACAACACTGTAGTTCAACCACACAATTTTTATCCCAGGCAGGACAGCCGGCCTGTTTGGGACCAGGGAATGGGAACAGGTTGGGGGAAGGACCGTGCTTTTCCTGTGCCCCATTCAGGTGGGCGGCAGGTTCGTTTCCTTTACCCTAACCCTTTATTTTTCCTTTATCCCAGACAGGACGCACAATTCAACGTGATCTTCTGTACGAGCTTTATTACAAGTACAACTTTCCAAAAAAATTAACCACAGAACATATACCAAAGTACTCCAAATGGTCTGAAACGTGCTCCTAAACAATTTCTACATGAACGATTTGGGTCGTGACACGTGGGGGTTACACTTGTAACCCTATCTCGGGAACACAAGGTCCCAGCAGGATGCAATTGGTACCATTGGATCCGGCACCACTGAAAATGGGGGGGTAGAGCCAAATTTCATCACTCTATGACTTTCCTGTCAGAAGTTATAACCAAAATTTACGATCGTCAAAATCGACGATCGTGGTTTTTATCCTATTACCCCTAACCCTAACCCCGTAACCCTAACCCCGTAACCCTAACCCTAACTCCTAACCCAAAATCGACGATCGTGGTTTTTATCTTATTACCCTAACCCTAACCCCTAACCCTAACCCCTAACCCTGTAATCCTCTGAGGAAGCATTGTCTTTTTAATGCGAAACGTTAGGATTTTAAAGAAATCTCTTTTACTGCAGGCCTTGTTCTGCAAGTTTTCTTAAAAGAATTTTTAAAGAAAAATACCAATAAAGTTTGTTTTTAAATCTACATGGGGGAAGAAGAACAGCACCAAAAGAAAAAATACCAAGCCAACCAAACCAACAAGAAGAAGGAGCCCATCACCAAAAAGGTTTTACTTACCTGTTTTTAGAAGGAAATCAAGGGGATTAACCTTTTTTTCTTGTTTTACCAACTTTTTTGAGTTGGCTTGAGGGATTTTTCATCACTTGCACCACATTTCAGATTTTCTGCTTTTTCCTGTTTGTGGAGTTCAAACCCAACTAAATCTCAGTAGAGTAAGTGGGGTACGGACCCGTGACATTTCATTTGATTTGTGTTGTTTCTTTTACCTGTGATTTTTAACAATATGGTTACCTTGCAGAACAGGTTTGCTGCTTTGAGAGACCAACGCTTAACTGGAGATGGGGTGCACACACATACATCTAACCAGGATACTTTTGATAAAATTCTCTGTAAAACATATTTCAAGCTTATACAGGCAAATCACCATATGCAAACCATTCAACATTCTGTAGATACACATACTTTCCCTTCAGGTATGTTTAGGCAAGTCAGAAAACTTGCCCAATTCATTAAACCGTCTTCACCTAGTAATATCACAACAGAGGAAATCATGAAAAACACACACAACTGGATGTATAGTAACATGGTCATTTTACAAGAACATTACACAACAGTTACAAATAGTTTAATTGAGCAGATTCAAGGGTTTAAGGACTTGGAGTGGCAAGTGGCAGTGAAGTGGGCCCGAAATAGATAAAATAGATATTTTCTATCTTAATCCCACTCCCATTCCCGCCCCTAATCCCTCCCCTACCCCCAGCCCTAACCTTAACCCTACCCCTAACCCCGCCCCTAACATGGGTTCATGTGTCCAAGGGGGGAATCCTGGAGACCTGTCCTAGAAAAAAAGAAAAAGAAAGAGAAGATTAGATTATTTCCTAAATTAAAAAAGAAATGAAGGGAGTTTCTTGGATGTTGCCAGTGCACCTAAAATCCAATAGGATATGATTTAATAAAACATTTAACTCATAACCTAATCTTAACCCAAACCCTAACCCTGAGTGCCCGTGCTAATTACAAAACTCTAAGGGAGATATTAAAAATCATTTAATAATAAAACCTAACCCTAATCCCTAACCCTGTTTAATTGACTCCTTGCCCTAACCCTAAGTCCATCATGGGATTTGTTGACGATGGAGAGTGGACAGTGGGGCATCATGGGAAACGTGGTCATGCCCACATGCACAAACTATAAAACAGCCACACAGCCTTTATCCCAGACTGGACGCAAAATTCAATGTGTCTATGATCTTCTGTACAAACTTTACTACGAGTACAACTTTCCAAAAAAATTAACCACAAAACATATACCAAAGTACTCCAAATGGTCTGAAACGTGCTCCTAAACAATTTCTACATGAACGATTTGGGTCGTGACACTTCGAACCGTCGGATTGAAATGAAAGTGGGATCCGCCTGCCATAATTTGGGGTCAAGCTTTCCAACGGTACCAGCCACGTCTCTCTACGACCTTCCGTTCTGGAGATACAGAAAAAAAGATTTCCAGGGCTGATATCTCAGGAACGCAAGGTCCTAGCAGGATGCAATTGGTACCATTGGATCCGGCACCCCCGAAAATGTCGGGGGAGAGCCAAATTTCATCACTCTATGACCTTCCTGTCAGAAGTTATAACCAAAATTTATGATCGTCAAAATCGACGATCGTGGTTTTTATCCTATTACCTAACCCCTGACCCTGACCCTGACCCTGACCCTAACCCTAGGCTCATCCGCTGATTCAGCCGATTCTCAGCAGACTCGCGGATCCGGATCATCCACTGATTCAGCCGATTCTCATCGGACTCTCGGATCCGGTTCATCCACTGATTCAGCCGATTCTCAGCGGACTCTCGGATCCGGTTCATCCACTGATTCAGCCGATTCTCAGCGGACTCGCGCTCATCCGCTGACTGGACTTTCTTTTTTTTTGTTTTTCTTACCTTTGTTTGTCGTGTTGACTGACGGTTCAACTGTCCAATCCGCAGAGGGTTTGCATAAGGCGCTAGCCTATCATCTGTATGGAGAGGTCGGACCTATCCGGAGTATGAGCGCCTTAAGAGAGGTGTGTACATTTATTTATTAGGATCATGTTTTTTTGTTTGTTTGTTTTATTAATCAATGATGAATAATAATAAAATACGCAATGAAATAATTACGCTCATTAATAAATCAACTAATTGATTAACATATTCATGTATTAATTGCTTTATATCTATCTAGACTACATTGGCAAAAGTTTTGGGACACCCCTGCAAATCATTGAATTCAGTGCCTGAGTTACAGGGAAAAGAACTCTTAGCGCTTCAGCACACAGAGGCTATTTTGGACAATTTCATGCTCCCACCTTTGTGGGAACAGTTTGGGGGTGGCCCCTTCCGGTTCCAACTCTACTGCACACCAGTGCACACCGTATAGACATGGATGAGCCAGTTTGGTGTGCAGGAACTTGAGAGTCCTGACCTGTAAACAAACAGTGTGTTTCACCATACAATCAAGGTCTCACTCTGTGAATCGGCAAGCAGCCGAACACGTAAGTTAAGGACGTGAAATAAGAATCATTGGAAGAAACAAGGTGTGAATTAAAAATTCATAATTTCACACTCTGAAACACACTAATAACTGTTTTATTCTGGATTTATTCTGTGCTGAACCTGTTGGGGAACTGGTAATGTGTGTTGGGCGCTGAATGTGTGCTTTCATCTTGAGTTATTATGACTTGGTCACAATCCTAATTAATTGGTGTGTTATCTTGAGTTTTATGTACAACTCATTAATCCTCCATGTAACGAAATCCTTATTCGTGTTCTATCTGCACTGGGCAGGTATGTTATACAAAATCTTCTTGTAGCGTGTTTAATGGATTTGTCGTTTTATTCCTGTGGACTTGCGTGTGCTCCCCACTAGGTGGGGATGTTTTCCCTTAACGTGCCTAACCCTAGGCGCGCTTCAAAACTTTGTGTTTGGAATATTAATAGAGTTCAGTAAAACGAATAGACTTGCAACAAGTGGAGATGAGCAAGGTAAGCACTATTTGGATATACACTTTACGGCCAAAAGTTTTGGGACGCCCCCGCCTTTACGTGCACATCAACTTGAATGACATCCCATTCTTAAGCCGCACGGTCTAATATGGAGTTCTCCTTGCAGCTATGAGAGCTTCAACTCTTCTAGGAAGGCTTTCCACAAGGTTTAGGAGTGTATTTATGGAATCTTTCAACATTGCTCTAGAAGCGCATTTGTGAGGTCAGGCACTGATGTTACATGAGAAGGCCTGGCTCGCAGTCTCTGCTCTGATTCATCACTCCAGAGAATACGTCTCCACTGAAAAATCTACCCAGGCATTCTTCATAAAAAAAATTCAATTCAATTCAATTCAGTTTATTTTGTATAGCGCCTTTTACAATGAACATTGTCTCAAAGCAGCTTTACAAAAGAAGAAAACAGAGAAAAAGGAGGGGAAAATGAAAAATAATAATAAGAAATAAAAAATAAAAATAACTAATTAACTAAGATACTAAGTTTCTGATCATGTGATGCTTAAAGACAGTGTAGAATTAAGTGTAAAGTGCAGGCAGGGACTCCGGCAAGACTAGCTATGACAGCATAACTAAAAGGGAGAGCCAGAAGGTCACAAACATGAAGGCTTCCCGGGACATAAAGCATCCGACCACTTCACAGTCAGCAAACCTGAGCGACTTGCGAGGGTGGTAAGATGACAGCATCCAACACATCCCAGTACACCAAACACTCTATGACCATGAACCTTCCAGATCTGCTCCTTTACCTAAGAAAACTATACATTAAAAGCTCGACTAAACAAATGTGTCTTCAGCCTAGACTTAAACACTGAGACTGTGTCTGAATCCCCAACACTAATTGGAAGGCTGTTCCATAACTGTGGGGCTTTGAAAGAGAAAGCTCCGCCCCCTGCTGTAGCCTTTGCTACTTGATGTACTACCAAGTAACCAGCACCCTTTGATCGGAGTAGGCGTGGCGGATCATAAAAGACTAAAAGATCGCTCAGGTACTGTGGCGCGAGACCATTTAGTGCTTTACAGGTTAGTAACAGTATTTTATAATCAATGCGAAATTTGACTGGGAGCCAATGTAGTGTGGCTAAAATAGGAGTGAGGTGCTCATATTTTCTGGTTCTAGTTAGGACTCTAGCTGCTGCATTCTGGACTACCTGGAGCTTGTGTATGCTCCTACTGGAACATCCAGACAGTAAGACATTACAAAAATCTGCTGCCATCTACCAGGACGATGAACGTGAAACCAGGGTGGACATTTCAGCAAGACGGTGATACCAAACACAAAGCCAAGAGAACTGGTTTCAGAGAAAGAAATTAAAGCTGCTAGAATGGCCCAGCCAATCACCTGATTTGAATCCAACTGAAAATCTATGGAAAGAACTAATGGTCAGAGTTCAGAGAAGAGGCCCACGGAGCCTTCAAGCTTTCAAGACTGTTTGTGTGAAAGAATGGGCCAAAATCACACCTGAGCAATGCATGCAACTACTCTCTCCATACAAGAGGCGTCTTGAAGCTGTCTTTACCGACAAAGGCTCTTGTGCTAAGTATTAAAGAAATTTCACTAAGCGTGTTCAATATCTTTTCCCTGTGTCATTTCACATTATTACACACAACTTCATTTATGGATGTCTATGGTTTCATTTCCTCACATGTGTGGACTGCATGGGTTCTTACCAACATCTGGTGAACATTTCATGTCAATTGCACCTTTAGAAATATATTTACTGAGACAAACATTGACGTGTTCAATACTTAGTTTACCCGCTCTAATAGCTTCTGTAATTGCAGCAGTTGGTGGCACGTTGAAATGTGGACAAAAACAGAAACAGCAGCGATTGAGTTAAATGTTCAGAAACGGCATGTAAACACTTATAAAGTGGCTGGTGCTATAGACATGGATGAATATTGAATTGAACTGAGTGTTTAAGATCCAGTTTAGAACAGTTCAGTTCACACAGGGGGGTGTGTGTGTGTGTGTGTGTGTGTGTGTGTGTGTGTGTGTGTTCGGTACAGTTCAGTTCTGGGTGTTGACGAGTCTGATGGCTTGAAGGAAGAAACTGTTACACAGTCATTTATGAGGCCAGAATGTTTGGGTCCCTCTTTAACTGTTAGCAGTAGGCTCTTTTTTCTTTTCTTCTCAAACATGACGTGTAAAGTTGTATGCCATGTGTAGGATTATAGTTTCTAAGGTTTATGAGGTACTGTGAGGAAGACATGCTGTAACAGGCGTTTACTAAAGTACTAGATAAAAATGACTAAATAATTTGATTGTTATATTCAAGATTGAACAGTTTATTGTTATATGGACAGCAAACAGTGTGTTCCACCGTACAATGAAGTTCTTACTCTGTGAATCGTCAAGCAGCCATAAAAAAAAAAAAAGAAATAGTGTAATAGACAAGGTGTGAATCGGAAATGTACAATTACACAATCTGAAACACACAATGGGAAGACAAATAACTGTAGTGAGTGTAGAAAGACAGTGCTGAGGGTGACCATTGTCTTTCCTGAGGATTCTTCTTAATGCTGATTATTAAAATAGATAATAATAAAACCTTGCATAAGTGACATGGAGAAGAAGATTAAGATAAAGTGCAAGAAAATGGGTAAGGTGTGGCACTTGCCCGTCACAGGAGAGTCCACTTGACGCTACCTTACCGAAACATGTTTCGTAAGGTGTGGCACTTGCCCATTAAGGGAGAGTCCACTTGACGCTACCTTACCGAACATGTTTCGTAAGGTGTGACACTTGTCCAACTACGGGAGAGACCACTTAACGCTACCTTACCCAACGTGTTTGGTAAGGTGTGGCACCCGTCCATTACAGGAGAGGCCACTTGACGCTACCTTACCAAACACAACAATACAATAAAATATGAACGCTATTTATGGTATGAAAAAGAGCGAGAGAACACGATCACGGTAGGTTTAAAAAAAATTATAAATCCCATCCTTTAAACATTTATACACAGACTGCTAGACATGGCGAGGACTAGTATTTCATTATTTTCTAAAGGAACCAATTTGAAATGACATTTTTGAACGTATTCGTATCTTGGAGTATTCCACTGTGGGCGTGTCCCACTGCACCTACGGCTCTTTTAGTATAAGGGCTTGTTGATTGCGCTCGGCAGTAAAGCTACGATTATTTCTGGATTTACTGACTTATTTCGACGGAACTCTTGTAATCCGGTCCTTAATGCTGGCGCCAAGCGCATATTTAGTGTTTCCAACTTGTCCGGACTTGGTCAGCGGCGTTGTTATTTATGGACAAGCGCCGTTCTGCCTTCCGGGTTGTTTCAATCGAGTTGAGTGACGGTTGAATTGTCCGTCAGGTGGAACCTGTCGTATCCTAGTGGTTAGCGCTTTCGTTTATGGAGCTCAGGCCCATAGAGACGTCGGTTCGAAGCCCGTGCGGACCTCAGGCAGAGTGTAGGCCACGTGCTTCTTGTTCAAAGTAGAGGAAAAGCGGGTGATAGGTGTGCTAAGAGCTTTGCATCTTCCAAGCTCTCTATGGGCTGTTTCTTTTTTGTTAACATTTCCATTAAATTGTGGCCGCCTAGGGTTAGGGTTAGGCTTCGGTGCCTTTTTGTACCATTGCAAATGAATAAATGGCATATTTTATGCGCTGATCACCTTAGCGCTAGCAGCTAATGCTAATCGCTAGCTTGGTCTGTGCCATTAGTGATGTTGAGATTGAAAAAGAATTGTTTTTGAATTAAAATGAATGAACTACAACTTTTTGTAAGCCGTAGGAAATATCGGGCTACTTTTCTTGCCCGAAAGCCCGGGGAGTGTGTAGCATGTTGACTTTTAGCTCGTAGCTTGTAGCTGTGGCTAATATGGTAAGGTGAAATGACAGCATACTTGATATTGTTGTCTAGATACTTTTCATAAAAACCAGTCGGGGGTTTGTGAGAATGGTGTCTAATGTTTACATGCTTTGGTGTCTTTTTGTGTCATTGCAAGTAAATAAATGGCATGTTTTATCTGCTAGTCGCGCTAGCAGCTAATGCTAATGGCTAATGCTAATCGCTAGCTTGGTCTGTGCCATTACTAAGCCTAGGATTGGCACAAATAAGTGATGTGGAGATAGAAATGGTTTTGATATAAATCCTGTTATTTCCTGGTTAAAAGCCTATTCTGGTTAACAGGACACAATTACTGTGTAAAAAAAATGTAGAAATTCATAGTAATGTTCTAGTTAAAGATGTTCTAAAGCTAAAAAGGTTAAAAGTGGATGTTAAATAATTCACTAAGGTGTGTTACTGCTAAAAACATGATCATTAATCATAACCTTAAAAGCCGACTAAACTAAAACAGTGATAAAATGTCAATTAAAAATGTAAAGCAGCTTAGAGAAAATATGCCTCCTTTCAGAATAAAAGCTTACCTTACCCAATAACTTGTGGGAAGAACGGACCTTTTCATTATAATAATTATGATGATTAGAGAATAGAAACTCTGTTTTATTTTATTGACTGAAACTTTCTGTTGCTGTTGACTTGATAGTCTAGTGTTTATCTTGATGTGTGCTTTGTGGACATTCCAGATTTCAGGGTGCAGCTAAATGTTTATATTTTTTTACTTTTTGGTACGGATGGACGGACAAGCAGAGAGTTGAGCTTCGCTATATGAGTAGAAGAAAAGAGACAACAACAAGAAGTGAACAAGAAGAAGATGACAAAGACCTTCTCTCTGTGTCGAAAAGACGTAATCCTCAAGAAACCTCCTGTGATGGACTTCAAAACCCGATGGCCTGCCCTGTTTGAGCTTTCCCAGGTATGCTGAACATAGGGCTGGGCGATACAGCAAAATAAATGATCACGATATAATGTTTCATATCATTCGGTATCGATAATTATTGAATATTTTTTAACAATCCATTTATAAATGAAGACCAGTAGAATAAATGTTTGAATTTAACCACTTTATTTTAATTTACCAACATTACTAAGGCAAATAGTTTTAATAGTCAAAAAGAAAAAAATGTAAACAAAAATCTCTTGTCTCTTGTGTCTTATAATAAAATAAAAATAAGTGTTAAAGAGACTCTTAAAGTTAATAGATAAAATGTTAGAAAGTGGTAAAGTGTAAACGCTGAACAATCAAAGCAAACCTTGAGGTAGATCAACATCTGTAAGATGTCGATAATAACGATACGCAGTAAACCTCCAACTCTGTAAACAAAACAAATTATGATCATCAAATCTGAGCTTTCAAGTAGAGGAACCAACCATCATTATTCACGTATACACTGCAGCATTACACATTGTGAGCAAGAAAGACAAGTTGGTTCACCCTCTCTGGTTTTAATGCTGCCCGAGTACATGTGACTACATTACCCCCTATGCTAAAAATTCTTTCTGAGGGGGTGCTGGTGGCTGGGATGCACAGGTATTTTTTTTGCAAGCTTGCTCACTCTTGGGAAGTTGCGCTCATGTAGCCTCCACCGCTCCGGTGGTTCAGACTCACTGTCAGCGTCAGGGGACATCAGGTAGCTTTCCAGCTCACTCTGTACCCTTTGTCTTTCAGTGAGAGGTAAGGCATCTGCACTAGGGTTTTGACTCTTAATGAGACTCCCTGAAGACTTCCTTTGCTTCTTCATACTCAGTGGTGGAGGTGGTTGTGGTTGAGCAGCAGCTCCTCCCTCTGCACCAGTTGCTTCTGTTTCAACCAGAGCCTCTTCCTGGTGTAGGCCTTGGTCGTCATCCATAATTTCAGCTAGTGCCCGTGTTTTAATGGCTTCTACCTTGTCTGGCTTGATGTATTGAGCTTTGAATCTCGGTTCTACTTATGTTGCCATGTCGAGTAGGTCATCAGTGACCTGGTCTGCATATTTTATACCAAGGTATGCCATGATTTTGCTTTTAAAGTCTTTTGTGAGTTGAGTGTCCCGTTCACTAGCACACAGTGGTTTTGTTCTCAGCAGCTGGAGAACAGGCTTCACATATGACACGGTCACATATAACTCCAGTAAGGGACTTAGTGCTTCGTGCACAGATTCTAAGACATCAGTGTCCTGCCAGGTAGGAACCGGGTGTCGGGCACTTCTGTCTGAAGCCAGGAACTTCAGCAATGGCCTTCTGTTGTTCCGGCACTCTTGCAACCATTTTGTGGCGTGATCCCCACCTGGTGGGTGACTCTGTGACAAGCTGATGTTTGGGGAGATTGCATTTTTCCTGAGCTGCTGCCAGATCTCTCTTTTTCTTCCACCAATAAGAAAATGCTGCAACCACTCTCTTACACACACCGACAGCGCTTTCAACTCTTTTGTCCTTCCCTGCTGCCACAGAAAAGAAAAGAAAAGAAAGATGTCAAGTATTAAATACATACATGGTAATACATGCACAAAATACAGACGAATCAATTTTTTGGGGAAAAATAAATATGAAAGAGTAAAAGTGTAAAACACAAAAATATTAAAATTACAGTTCAATGATTAAAAGCCTGCAAAGAGTGCAAGAATAATTGTCTATGTGTTTTAACTGTGTATTTCTAGTTAATTTTATATACATATTGGTGTTCATACAAACACATCCAAAGAAACTTTATGTGGATGAGTGTGCAACTATTAATTACCAACTCTACTCACCGATAGCTGAGTGTAAGCTGTGGCCAGAACACTGCAACCGAGTCCAGTTGTTGAGTGAAGCGGCTCTCACTATATTCGCCCCGCTGTCAGTCGTGATGCAGACTTGCTTGCTTTTATTCAGACCCCATGAGAGCAGCGCATCAGCCAGGTTTTGCGCAATAAATTCACCCGTGTGGTCTTCGGGAAAATATGCGGTTTCCAAGCATTTACTCTTTAGATTCCAGTTGTCGTCAATGAAATGTACACTTAAGCTGATGTACGGGTCACACGTGCGGCTTGTCCAGATGTCTGCGGTCGTTGCAAAATATGAGACGGTGGACAGCTCGCTCTCCACTGCTTTCCTACACTCCGAATAAAGTGCTGGAATTTTAGTCTTTGTAAAATACTTGCGCCCCGGGACAACATAGCGGGGATCGACCACATTAAGAAGGCTTTTGAAGCCTGACTTCTCTACCACGCTAAGTGGTAGCATTTCTTTGGCAATGTAGTACGCGATGGCGTGGGTTATATCACTGTATCGCTTGGGGGATTTTTCATAAGGCGTTGTTGCCGAGTACCTCTCCATCGTTGACTGCTTGTGGGCTGTTTGTTGAGCTGAGGTAGAGGGACGACATGCTTCAAATTCCAAAGGGTGGAAGTGGTTAAGATGAGGAAATAAGTTGCTTGTGTTTCCATACTTGGCCGGGACGTGTTTTTTTTTTTTTTTGCAAAGCTTACACACGACATTGTTCTGTTGTTGGTCAGAAGAAAAGAAACCAAAAAACTCCCACACTGGCGAGCTGATACCTCCTTTTTTTATTCACGATCTCCTCACTGCTGCTTGGCACGGCACTCATTTTCGCGTGTGTTATCGTGACCTGAGGTGGCGTTGACGCAACCCAACCCGAGAGCAACGCAGCGTGGCTGCGTGAGCTTATTGGCCGTTTGCTCGTCACTCGTGGCACGCTCATTCATCGGAACATCTGATAGGCTGTTGAGATTCAGGCAAGGTGCGCGCTCAGCCAGCCGCATTTTAATAAAACTATAGCGCTTCATACCGAACATTTTTTCTATGGTTATTGACAATGGTGTACCGTCAATAAATACCGATACCGTTTTATCGCCCAGCCCTAACTGAACATTAGAAATTGTGTTCTCCAATATAAGGTGTTTGTGGTAAACTTTCAAATCTCTCTCTCTCTCTCTTTCAGATCGTGGAGGAATTTGCTATTTGCATGATGAAGGGAGGTGCTTCTTGATGACACCCTCGACCTTTTAAATGAGGCATGTACGTATAACACTAGCACTTAGCTTTATGTACTAGCATTCTGAAGTCTGTATTTATTTATCTATGTAATTACTGTTTCTGTTTTTTTAGGGCAGCAGCACTGAGTCTATTTTCTACCTTGGTGAGGAGACAGAGGAGTTGATCAAGGACTAGCAGGTACAGAATACACCTCTGACATTGCTCTAAGTCAGTGTCCTGCCTCTACAAGACAAGGTAGTGCAATCTAAGACAGCTGATGGCTTAGTGGTGTGGTGTTTCTACATACAGTATCTCACAAAAGTGAGTACACCATCTCTGTGATGTCATCACTCACTTTTGTTGCCAGCGGTTTAGACCAGGGGTAGGCAAGTTCGGTCCTAGAGAGCCGCAGTCCTGCAGATTTCGGCTCCAGCCCTGAAAAAAAAAACTCTCCTGCCTGTAGCCTTAGTAATCCTGAAGACCTTGATTAGCTTGTTCAGGTGTGTTTGATTAGGGTTGGAGCTGAAATCTGCCGGATTACGGCTCTCTAGGACCGAACTTGCCTACCCCTGGTTTAGACATTAATGTCTGTGTGTTGAGTTATTTTGAGGGGACAGCAAATTTACACTGTTATACAGGCTGGACACTCACTACTTTACATTGGAGCAGAGGGGCATTTCTTCAGTGTTGTCACATTAAAAGATATAATAAAATATTTACAAAAATGTCAGGGGTGTACTCACTTTTGTGAGATACTGTGTGTGTGTGTGTTTATTTTAACATGAGAAAGGTTATACCTACCTTTAGGGAAAATACATGTTGTAGATGAAGCCAACGTCCTCTATACTGTACTGTCATACTTCCAAGATTATTTTCCTTAATCTTTTTCAAGACGTACAGGATAAAAAGTTTAGCTTATTTTTTTTACAACGTCATTCTGCCTTCTTATCTAAACGTTTAAAATTATTATTAAAATAAATTAATAACAGATGATATTCTTACCTTTACACTGGACCAAATGTATAATTTGTACATACTGCATATGTTATGTTATACAGCTATATGTGTCCTTCGTATTAGTATTCATGTAGGTTTTATTCTTTGGTGTATTGTCAAAGGTTTTTGAAGACGACCATGCTGCAGCCATCCTATAAGCTCTTCCTACATTTGTCCTCAACATCTTTGTGGTCACCAAAGCCAGGGATAGAGGTCTCCAAAAGCAAGCTGGAACAGCCATAGAGGGAATCGAGGTGCTCTTTGGTATTCCTGGTGTGGCACGTCCTTGTGTGTACCTGATGGGCCTTATCTATGCCCTGGAGCTGAAGAAACTGAAATATATATTTGAGGTTTTTCAGCAGATCTTCGTGGAGCTTGAGGATAAAAACCTCCAAGGTAAATAATCTCAAGGTCACCTTGCATGGCGAAAAGCCAGATAGATGACATTGAAGGCAGAGGGTTTGATTGGGCTCCCTCTTAGAAGTTTTACAGTTGTTGGTTTTTTTTTTTTTTTTTTCCACTTCAGCCTACTGCCTTCAGGCAGAATGTACCGGAGCCTCCAGGCTCGTTCCACAAGACTTTCTAACAGCCTCGTCCATCAGGCTGTCAGGATGCTGAACTCTGTCCATTATCTCCCTCCTCTCCCACCTACTTCTGAACTCTAAAAATCTACAGCTCCCCCCACACTTCCTTCATTGCACACAAGACACTTTATACTCTCTGCAGAACTCTGCACACATGGACCTGTTTACAAACACCTATTCAAACGTCACACCTACAGACTATTTACATCTGACACGGTTTGCACTTTTACACTTTACAGTCTTTTTGCACGACTGTCATACTGCTGCTGTTCGTCCTGCATCTTACAAAGGCCTTTATACCCAGAACTACTGAACCTTTACATTTATCTGCATGCATATTTACACCTTTGGAAGTATATTTGTATTTTTTGCCAGAATTCACTGTTTACATTACTCAGATGTATATTCATTCAGATGTTTACAATATATTTTCACTCTGTTTATTTATATCTATTTATTACAAGTACACTGCTGTTACCTTCACACACACAGTCTGTTCTATGTTGCACTGACTGCACTGACCATGTAAACACTTGATAAGAGAGAAGAGAAAGGGTATTTCCATTCCTCTGTATGTCTGCACATATGGTGGTGTTGACAAATAAAGAACCTTAAACCTTGAAGTTCTCCCAGTGTACTGGTTCAGGATGTTTTTATGGGTCATGTTGATCTTTGCAGTATTCTGTTCTGCAGTGAGAAGTAAGGTCCAACTGCCAACATGAGCATGTGGACCAAAACTGTCCACCAAGGTATGTGATCTCAAGGTGATCTTGCATGTCTTACAGAGCTGTACAGAGGCCACTGATGGCAGAGGATTATAATGAGCTCGCTCTTGGCAGTTTTACACTTGCTGGTTTTATACAGCACCTTCTCAGCTTATGCTCCTCTATTTTGGTTTATAATGTTGGTATTAGCTATAAATTACAGTCCAGGTTCTGAGACAGGGGGTTCTCAATCCTGGTCCCTTTTTGTTTTCCACCTAACATTGCCCTACCTGCTGCCGATTACCAGGATCAGGTGTGTTCAGTGAATCAGAAGCTGAAAGAGACCCATTCATGTTGTCTTCCCCCACTTTCCCCTCATCGGAGATGGTATCTTCATGCTTCTGATTCACTGAAGACTCCTGGTTCATGTAATCTGTAGTGGGCAGGGCAGGGGCCCTTGATGACCACGACTGAGAAACCTGTGCTAAAATGAGGATGTGAACAAAAATTCCCTCTAAGGTACATAACCTCAAGGTCAACTTGCAGGCCTAAAAGCCATACAGATGGCAATGAAGCTAGTTCCAGTAAGCTCCCTGTACTACAGTTCTTCATGTTAAACTGCATCTTCTCTGGTTCTCCCAATGCATGTCGCACTACTCTGTGGGGTTTTGTTTGTTTGTTTTTAAAAATCTAGTATTTACTTTATTTCATGTTGTGTAAATTCAGGACCAAGTGCATTTTGAAAGAACTGACCATTCAGGAGTGTGTGTACATAATAAAAATGTCCTTACTTCAATTCTTGTGCTGGGTGAAGTTGCATTTCTAATTGCAGAATTACACGATTCATATTTGTGTACATGTGCATTAGAAATGCCTCGTTCCTAACCAGAAAATGGGAGGAAACGTAACTTTAAGATGAGACTAGTGCATTTAGAAAAACAAAGTAGGGTCCACTCAAAGTTAAGTAATATGGAAGGTAAAAAAAAAGAGCTAAGTTTCAATTAAAAACACACTTTGAAACTCTTAAAGTTAAGTAGAGCAAACCCAAAACAATGACTAAGGAAATGCTTAAATGAAGAAGACTTTACTAGCAAAAAGGATTTCTTACATATAGAAAATTAAGTCATAAATACAAAGACTAGTCTTGCTTGAACTATACATAATAATCTGATGCAAAAAGTTACCTTTGTTTTTTTTAAGGTAGATCAGGCTGAATATTTTTATCAGTGCAGACTGATTAATAATAATAATAATAATAATAATAATAATAATAATAATAACAATATAGTCACCTTTAGAAAATATTCAAGATTCAAACACTTTTCTTATTCTTCTTTAATATACTCCCAGTGCATGTTCCCGCTTCAGATCACACTTTGTACATACACATCTACATACTTTGTAGGTGTGAATATGAACAAAAAAACTGTTTTCTTAATCATAAATAAAATTCATTCATCTGCAATATTAAGATGCATGTAAAGGTTACATCAAAATAAATAAACCACAACTACCATCCTGGATACAAGAGACATGTTTATTTCATGAATTGAAGTTGTGCTTCTTAGGACAACATGGTTTAGAAAAGATACAGACTGATAATAATAATAATAATAATAATAATAATAATAATAATCGGCACATGGCTTAATGTAAATAGTCATTTATTCAGATCAGGAGATTACACAAAAAAGTTGATAGTAAAATGAAGATCCGGAAGTCCGAGCTCTCTGTGATATCCCACTCACTACGTTACACACATTCATATCCATTACATGACGCACACACACACACACACACACACACACACACAGGGACAAGGTTGATATGAACTGATATGCTCTAAGTTGCTTTATTTCACTTCTCTCAGTATTGAGTGTGTGTTAGGTCTCTCTGTATGATAATTTCCTCCTCCTCTTCCTGTTATTTGCATGAAGAAGGGCGGTGCTGTCGGGAGGAAACTTGATGACACTCTCGACCTTTTAAATGAGGCATGTACATATAACAATCTAGCACTTAGCTTTATTTACTAACATTCTGAAGTCTGTATTTATTTAAGTATGTAATTATTGTTTTTGTTTTTTGTTTGTTTTAGGACAGCAGCACTGAGTCCGAAGAGAATCTGTGATCAGAGGCCTCATTTTCTACCTTGGTGAGGAGACAGAGGAGTTGATCAAGGACTAGCAGGTACAGAATACACCTCTGATGTTGCTCTAAGTCGGTGCCCTGCCTGTACAAGACAAGGTAGTGCAATCTAAGACAGCTGATGGCTTAGTGGTATGGTGTTTCTACATGAGCTTTCATCAAATTGAAGGATTTTGTATCTAGTTCTTGCATGTATAATCAATGTCTGACATTACATCGTGCCTGTGCCCCACCTGTAATTAGCATATGTATATGTAAAGGTGTGAACCAAATGGCTCAAGCAATCAACTGGTGCTTACATGCCACTTGGTGATGTACGGTTTGGATGAAAACCTGTCCCATGAAGCTCTCTACACACTGATCTTGAGAAACCATATCATTTTCCTTTCACTTCTGAATTATGTGCCACTTTGTGTTGTTCTATCACATAAAATCCCAATAAAATGTACATTTGTGGTTGTAACGTGACAAAATGTGGAAAAGTTCAAGGGGTATGAATACTTTTGCAAGGCACTGTAAAACTCTACATCTAACTTTATATTAAGAGTTCTGCTGAAAACATTGTACAGGGAATCTCTGCTTCATTACACAACCAGCATGCACTGGGCCATGTCCTGACCAGTGAATGTGTCCGTCTCTGATCCTGCTGACCCTGAGCCTGTATCTGACTGACCTGAGCCTGTATCTGACTGACCTGAGCCTGTATCTGACTGACCTGACCCTGTATCTGTCTGACCCTGACCCTGTATCTGACTGACCTGAGCCTGTATCTGACTGACCTGAGCCTGTATCTGTCTGCCCTGAGCCTGTATCTGATCCTGACCCTGTATCTGACCCTGTATCTGACTGACCTGACCCTGTATCTGACTGATCTGAGCCTGTATCTGAACCTGTATCTGTCTGACCTGACCCTGTATCTGACTGACCTGAGCCTGTATCTGACTGACCTGAGCCTGTATCTGACCCTGACCCTGTATCTGTCTGACCTGAGCCTGTATCTGACCCTGACCCTGTATCTGACTGACCTGAGCCTGTATCTGACCCTGTATCTGACTGACCTGAGCCTGTATCTGACCCTGTATCTGTCTGACCTGAGCCTGTATCTGACCCTGACCCTGTATCTGACTGACCTGAGCCTGTATCTGACCCTGTATCTGACTGACCTGAGCCTGTATCTGACCCTGTATCTGACTGACCTGAGCCTGTGGGCGAGGAGGTACTGGACTCTGATTATGATTCTGGGTTAATACAGAGATAAGACTCTGTACTGCAGAAACCACCTCTAAATATTCTACCTAGTAAACACAAAGCCACATAGATTGCATCATGATGAAACTGACCACAAGAGCTTAGCACTGCTAGCACACTACTCTGCTGTTTGTGCTACAATACCACTATGCTATGATGCTAATGATGGTATAATGAATAAAAGAATAAATGTCTGAGATAAGTTTATATTGATTACATGGAGGTTCGTAAGACAGTAAGACAGGTTTAAACGCTAACCGACAGAGTCGCGCGTCACTGACCTCACTTTATTGCTTCGCTAGAGAAGGACTGTCCTTTGAGAACCAGTGGACCAATGGAGACTTTTATTTTGTACTGTGATTTGTGCATTTTTTTTTTTACAACCATGCTATTTATGGCATGGAATTGATGCCATACACAACAACCACCTTTATTCCTAAAGAGTGTGTGTGTGTAGAAGCTGAAGAAGAAGGGGAAGAGTCATTAGACCTAAACATTTCAGTGAGCAAAGAGGTCAACAAAACTGGCAATGTGTACACACACACACAAACCCTTCACTTCATGGACAGATAATTGTAGACCTGTGATAATGCTGTGTGTGTGTGTGTGTGTTTGATGTAGGATGAAAATGACGAGCTCTTGGCACAACAGTTGCATCTTCTCACTCTGCGGTCAGCGAGTCACAGGTGGCAGCAGAAGGAGCAGCAGGAGATCAAATAGTCTGACCTCTACGGGGTCACCACCAGGTGCGCCTCTGCCGGGAGGGGTCACCCAGGGTCAGGGGTCAAAGGTCAGGAGAAGGGCAAACCCCCCAGGTAGACCAAGCACAGAGCAGAGCAAAGCAACACCTAAAGAGCATCCCACTAAACACACTCTGAGCCCAGGTACAACTGTCTCATTAATATTCATCACTTCATTAATATACTATCTATATATCTATATATGATCTCATTTGCCAGCTGGATGTACAATTTGGTATCAAAATGATTTGTTTTTGTAGATGCTTCTCCAGCACACGAGCTGTTCAGTTCAGCTGGGGTTCTGTACACTGATCCAGTCTCTGTGTTGTAGTTAGGCTCCGCCCCTCTCATACAGGTGAGTTCTGGAGTTTTTCATCACTGAGCTGTTTCTCTGCATTCTTCAGGAGACGTCTCAGTATTGTATTGAACGTCTGATCGCTGATGAGGAGGAGGAGATGATGCTGAGGGAGGAGCTTTTAAAATCACTAGCTAGCAAATGTGCTGTGAGACCAGAGGTAAAACACACACACACACACACACACACTGAACTTGTTTATCCCTGTTGAATCAGCACTTTCAGCTTTTTTTTCCACTTTGCATTGACTGTTCCTCAAGAGTCAGTGTTTTTTTATACAGCTTCACAGCAAGATAAATAAATATACCACAATACAGTGACCAACCAAGGGGTGTGTGGGGTGTGTAACAGTGTGTGTGTGGGGTGTGTGGGGTGTGTAAGAGTGTGTGTGAGGGGTGTGTGAGAGTGTGTGAGGGGTGTCTATGGTGTGTAAGTGTGTGTGTGTGGGGTGTGTGAGAGTGTGTGTGAGGGGTGTGTTGGGTGTGTAAGTGTGTGTGTGTGGAGTGTGTAAGTGTGTGGATGAGGGGTGTGTGAGAGTGTGTGTGAGGGGTGTGTGTGGTGTGTAAGTGTGTGTGGGGTGTGTGAGAGTGTTTGTGAGGGGTGTGTAAGAGTGGGTGTGGGGGGGGGGTGAGAGTGTGTGTGAGGGGTGTGTGGGGTGTGTAAGAGTGTGTGTGAGGGGTGTGTAAGAGTGTGTGTGTGGGGTGTGGGGGAGGGGGGTCTGTGGTGGGTAAGTGTGTGTGTGTGGGGGGTGTAAGAGTGTGTGTGGGGTGTGTAAGAGTATGTGTAAGTGTGTGTAAGAGTATGTGTAAGTGTGTGTGTGAGGGGTGTGTAAGAGTGGGTGTGGGGGGGGTGTGAGGGGTGTGTAAGAGTGTGTGTGAGGGGTGTGTGGGGTGTGTGAGAGTGTGTGAGGGGTGTCTATGGTGTGTAAGTGTGTGTGTGGGGGGTGTGTGAGAGTGTGTGTGAGGGGTGTGTGGGGTGTGTAAGTGTGTGTGGGGGTGTGTGAGAGTGTGTGTGAGAGGTGTGTGGGGTGTGTAAGAGTATGTGTAAGTGTGTGTGTGAGGGGTGTGGGAGGGGTGTGAGAGTGTGTGTGAGGGGTGTGTGGGGTGTGTAAGAGTATGTGTAAGTGTGTGTGTGAGGGGTGTGTAAGAGTGGGTGTGGGGGGTGTGTGAGAGTGTGTGTGAGGGGTGTGTGGGGTGTGTAAGAGTATGTGTAAGTGTGTGTGTGAGGGGTGTGTAAGTGTGTGTGGGGGTGTGTGAGAGTGTGTGTGAGGGGTGTGTGGGGTGTGTAAGAGTATGTGTAAGTGTGTGTGTGAGGGGTGTGTAAGAGTGGGTGTGGGGGGTGTGTGAGAGTGTGTGTGAGGGGTGTGTGGGGTGTGTAAGAGTATGTGTAAGTGTGTGTGTGAGGGGTGTGTAAGAGTGGGTGTGGGGGGTGTGTGAGAGTGTGTGTGAGGGGTGTGTGGGGTGTGTAAGTGTGTGTGGGGGTGTGTGAGAGTGTGTGTGAGAGGTGTGTGGGGTGTGAAAGAGTATGTGTAAGTGTGTGTGTGAGGGGTGTGGGGGGGGTGTGAGAGTGTGTGTGAGGGGTGTGTGGGGTGTGTAAGAGTATGTGTAAGTGTGTGTGTGAGGGGTGTGTAAGAGGGGGTGTGGGGGGTGTGTGGGAGTGTGTGTGAGAGGTGTGTGGGGTGTGTAAGTGTGTGTGGGGGTGTGTGAGAGTGTGTGTGAGAGGTGTGTGGGGTGTGTAAGAGTATGTGTAAGTGTGTGTGTGAGGGGTGTGGGGGGGTGTGAGAGTGGGTGTGAGGGGTGTGTGGGGTGTGTAAGAGTATGTGTAAGTGTGGGTGTGAGGGGTGTGTAAGAGTGGGTGTGGGGGGTGTGTGAGAGTGTGTGTGAGGGGTGTGTGGGGTGTGTAAGAGTATGTGTAAGTGTGTGTGGGGGGTGTGTAAGAGTGGGGGTGGGGGGGGTGGGTGAGTGTGTGGGAGGGGTGGGTGGGGTGTGTAAGTGTGTGTGGGGGTGTGTGAGAGTGTGTGTGAGAGGTGTGTGGGGTGTGTAAGAGTATGTGTAAGTGTGTGTGTGAGGGGTGTGGGGGGTGTGTGAGAGTGTGTGTGAGGGGTGTGTGTGGTGTGTAAGTGTGTGTGTGAGGGGTGTGGGGGGTGTGTGAGAGTGTGTGTGAGAGGTGTGTGGGGTGTGTAAGAGTATGTGTAAGTGTGTGTGTGAGGGGTGTGGGGGTGTGTGAGAGTGTGTGTGAGAGGTGTGTGGGGTGTGTAAGAGTATGTGTAAGTGTGTGTGTGAGGGGTGTGGGGGGTGTGTGAGAGTGTGTGTGAGGGGTGTGTGTGGTGTGTAAGTGTGTGTGTGAGAGGTGTGTGGGGTGTGTAAGAGTATGTGTAAGTGTGTGTGTGAGGGGTGTGGGGGGTGTGTGAGAGTGTGTGTGAGGGGTGTGTGTGGTGTGTAAGTGTGTGTGTGAGGGGTATCCGTGTTCGAGCCCTGCTCGGGGTTGTATTTATACATTATTTCAGAATTTATTGCAATAGTGTAAACAACATATCGCTAGAAATATGTTTCCAACGCTACAATGCTGCTTAGGTGTGCTATTTCTTTTCATGCTATTAAGTATTATAGTTTATGTTGTATGGATTTTTAATGTATTTGTCACGGACTTCAGACCGCTGCTGTGTGTGACAGCTAGAGTGAGTGAAGAGGTTTTTTAAGGATGCATCGTCTTTAAACTGTTCCTATAGCTTCAAGTCTTACTCTACAGCCACATGAACTACCTTTAAACTTTTTAACCTGTGACTTTAGCTTTTAAATACTATTTGACAATGTATTGCAATAGTTTAAGCAACATATTGCTTTGCTTTTCGCAATCACACGCATTTTCTTCTGTAAATGCAAAATTCTAGTTCTCTTTATTAATTGTTAATCAATATTAACATATGTGACCTTTTGCTTTCCTCCCTCTGACCCCGTTCCACCCTTCACCAGGACAAGCACTCAACATGAGGATGATATGTGGACTTTATTTGTAGTTATCTGCACAATGAGTAGTAGCAAAAGAGAGAATTGTGTGAGAAAAGTGAGTGGTACAGTCATTCCACCTGTTAAACAAACACATTAGACCACATAGAAAGCTTGTGGCAAATGGCGTACATAGAATGATCATGGAGTGCATCGAAACAGGAAAACAACTACAAAATACCCACAGAAAACACACTCTATACATTAATCATGGGCTACAACATGCAATCCTTCCAATACTGTGTTCAACATTTGAAATAAAATGTATATTTTTACTCTTAGCGTTGAGCTAAAACACACACGGCTCACCTACAGCAGTACTCTCTTATTCTGCTGCAGATTTCTCAGTCTCTGGGAGCAACAGCGCCACCGGCACAACCCATAGGAAGCACGATCCCATTAATGCAGGATTTAACTGAATGAACTCCTAAACTATAACAATTTTCCCCGTTACACATATACTGATAAATTTGTAAATGATTTCAAAATCTTGTTACTGAAATGTGATTTTGTTTTTTCAGGGTATGGATAATTGTGCTATAAATAAACAACGTTTTAATCATTAGGGATTTAAGCACGAGGATGATGTGATGTTATGAAGACCTCAGTGGATGCAAGTGCAGAATCCTAAAAAGGGTCAAATGAATACTTTTGCGTTTATTACATTAGTAACAAGTTGGTAAGTAAGTTGGGCTGTAAGAAATAGTAAACTGTAAAATTGTCCCACCCTTTATAAATCAGTGCTTTATTTTCATTGTGACTTATTTGGGAGTGCAGTTTGCTAACTGAGTTACACATGCTCATGAAAATTTGTCATTTTCTGTTTCGAGCACACTGAGTGGTACATGTTCAAGGAGGCTGCAACCATTGTCTATTCCGCCAACTTTGAAGAATCAGTGACTAACTATATTGCCAAGTGCATTGATTACAGGACTGTCTCCAAGACAGAAGCCATGTATGACTGCAAAGGGGTTGAAGACCGTAGACTCCTCCTTTTGAGCAGATGACAAGATCCACCACTATTTCCCAGCATGATTAGAGTTTGTACAGGGCTATAAAAGAATCACTGACTCACTGACACAAAAGGAATCACTGACTCCATTAATTCCAGTGACTCAACGAAACCAGAGTCTTTAAAAAGAATAGTTTTTACCACCACTAGTCTGCACTGCAAGCTATACATAAAACGCGTGCTTAAGCTCTGCCTCTCCAGCTCAAAAAGAAAATGCAAATGGAGAATCCCTATCAACATGCTTTAAAAATATTTTTTAATTATAATTATTTTATAACATTTTATAATTTTTTAAATGTAATAAAAATATATATATTTTTTATAGGTTTTATGCTCATTATTATTATTATTAAAAAGCAATAAAATAAACTGAGTACCAAAATTAATACCTGACTGTGGTTTTCTCTTGGAAACGATTTGTGCCTCCCCTCTGACCTTTTTTGAAAAATGCTTCAGACATGCAGTAACACTTCATTTTCAGCCATTTTGCGGCCACATAATTCAGAAAACACAAAAACATCAGTGACATAAAACTGAAGCCATCAAAGAATAAAGAAAGCTTAATTTGTTTTTTAAAAAATAATTATATTCTGCAGTCAGATTGCTGCAATATTTGAGATTTTTACTCCCTATCAAGTTTACCTTGCTTAGGATTTTACCTCACAGAATTTTGATTGTGCATTCCTGTAGTCTGTGATTAGGTGTTCTAGCTGTGTGTTGATATACTTCTCTCTGCTGCTCACTTTCTCTTGAGTCTTACTGATCTCTTCCAGCAGTTTATCTAGATATGCCTGGAACATACATCTTCATTGAGTTCAAAAGCACAGAGTGAAAAAAAAAACACAAAATTGAGCCCAAAGTAAACATGTGCAACATACCTTGGCCTCTTTCAAAGAGCTTTTGATGCCATGTTGGTGTTGATGCATTTGGCTCACATGGCACCGCCAATCCTGAATTATTTCCACAACCATAATTACTTGTTACTCTAAACTGCTAAAATATTTTGATTGTCAGGCCTGGACAGAGCATTTAATTTGAGCAAACAAAACAAATCTAAATACCATGTTTAAATGTTTGGGATTCATGATGTTATCATGAGGATTTATTTTATGTGTTTGCAATGTAAGTAATATGTGATTTCTGAAAATGGAAGTTCTAAACTTAATATCTGTTCAGACAGAGACTTTGAGTTGGGGCAGAACTCTCTCTACCTCCAAATTCCATTCTGCAGAATCGGTCACTGACTCTAGGATCATCTCTGGTCTCTGCCCTCTCTCCTCTTTTACACATACACATTTTCACTTACAAACATATTTTCACAAAGATTTATTTTATTTTTAATTAAAAACTAAAATGTCACATTTATATATCAGACTGCATACATGAGACATCAAGCTTCCAACTTCCATTCATCACACTAAGATGGTTCACCTGTGTTAAATTCTGATTGGACTTAAAAATGACCTATTGAATTTTTGCCACTTGTGACACCATCGATTATACTGTTGGAGTAATAGCCCTCTACAGGCTCAGGTCTTGTTTGATTGATGGTTGTCAGGTTGTAGATGTAAATAGTGACTTCTCACGCATACCACGTTAAGTTTATTGTTCCACAATGTTCTGTTTAAGGCCTTCTCCTTATATATAGGCACCAGCTTAATAAAGTTGAGGAATGTGTAAAAAAAACATTAGACAGTGGATGCTTATTAACATTCTGACAAAAAAAGACTTGTAATATTTACAAGAAATAAACACTTGTACCACATGCGGCTAGAAGTAAATACAATGACTATGAGTAAGCATTCTGATTACATAGTAGCATAGAACATGTTTCATTAGAGTCCTGTGCAGGTCTCTTAGTTCAGACCATGAAATACATGCTGCTTGTTCTTAAACTTACACTCTGACTAGTTCTGGACTTCAGTTCCTCCAGATCAATAACGTCTTCAAACTCGGCAGCCTCCTCCTATAAACAGACAGGATTTAATGCTGTACTGTATATGTAGTGTTGTTCAGCTGTCTACCTCAGCATATTGGAATTTAAATTAAATTGAATTTGCATCCAAACTGGCTGAATTGTGTAGGAATTACAGCAATTAAAGCAGTTACTGAAGCATTTAAGGCTTGGCACCAGAGACACCAGAAACTTAGTAAATGCAAGCACTACAAAGACTGGTCAAAAATATAGCATATAAAAAAGGTTGCAAGAATCGTACACAGAACTCATGGGTGATATCAATCTTTTTTTTTTAAAACAATTTTTTTTAAATTTGCATATAGAGAGGAAAAGAGGGCCATGAGGTTTGCTATACCATGAATTTTGCAGGAACCCACTGATCAGTCAAGCCACTGTGATTTCTGCATGGTGAACCCTACCAAAAATCACGGTGGCAAGAATGTAACTGCTATCTTGTATCCGGACCTTCCTTTATCCATTGCCCTGGTGCCACACTGCCCTGAACTTCCCATACCCACTACTTTAGACAGAGGGCAACTGTCTTCAAAAGTGCATAACAAGTCAGAGAGAGAGGAAGATGTTGTATATACAGATTACAATTTGAAAAGAAACTCCCCAACCAAAAAGACCTCTTGATCAGAAAGAACTACTTGATAAGAAATTTCATCCAGGAACCTCCATAACTCCTTAAGTGAATCACAGCTGCAGCAAGACATTGCTGGATGCCTTGTCTTATGATGAATATAGCTAGGAGGTCATCTGAGACCTGAGAGGAATGTAGCATTCCTGATGGGTCTAAGGGTACCAACCAAGTTTCAAGTCTGTAGGACCTATATTCTGGTTTCCAGTCTAAACAAAACAATAGAGTGTCCCCTAAAAATCCTAACAAAAATCTCATTACAGTGGTACCCATCAAAACAGTAGAATACTGGAATGGAAACTGCACTATACTGTAAATGTTGATTACATGAGTAGTCCTGTATAGACACACACACAGAGACACACATGCACTGTAAATTCTTACACCATTCACATTACTTTCACATTACACTCAAATGATCAAACTAAAGCTATCAGTCTGCACTGAGGACATATTCAATATTTAATTTCAATTCCATATACTATGGTAAACCAGAATATCACTCTGTCAAACAATCACTTTGTCAATGTGCACGCATTTATAGACCTGACTGTATGTGTAACATTGTTTGAGTGTGTGTGTTTGTGTGTGTGTCTCACAGTCAAGTCCTCCACTTTGCTGAGCGTGAGCTCGGCATCATCCTCCAGCAGAGACTCCTCCTCCAACTGCTCTGAGGGGTAGACAGGCCTGAGACAAAGAAGAAAATATTAAGAGCGCTTCTTAAATATTCTTGTAGCTCACTTAAGTGTGCTTTACCTCTTCCAAACAAACTGTCTACAATTCAGGGCTTCCTCTGCCAGGCGGTCCAAGACGTAGCACACACGTTCCCCTGAACCGGACTTCAGCTTTGAAGGAGGAAATTCAACCAGCCCACCCTACATCAACCACACAAACAATCAAGTCATAAAGAGAGTACTTATTCTCACTCTCTCACACATACAGTCATACACAGTCATGTATTATTGTGTGGTAGTAACTGACCAGTGCCCTGAGGTGCGTAAGATGGTTTGAGACAATCGCATTGGGATCATCATATTCTTGTGGTGTTTCGAATGACCGGCCACACAGTGTTATGAGCCAAGCTGCGATGATGCTGAACATGTACAATTGTTCTCCAGGGTTACTTTGTGTGTATGAACTTGCTACAAAATAATACCTGAAAAAGAGATAAAGAGGAGCAAAATAAGATGGAATGAGATGGAAGTGGTCAGATTTTGGTACAGTTTTGTACATTGTGCCGACATCATGCATGCACTGAAATCTGAAAATGTACATTTTCCATGTCAGCAGAAAGGCAAAGGGACTTTAAAACCAAATACATGCATCTGACAGGACCACAGAGATTTAGCAGTTATTCACCAGTCAGTTCCGGCACTGGACAAGACAGTTATAAGTTCTCTTATGTCAATCAATCCATTAGCAGAAGAGGAACTCTGAACATTTGTATTTTGGTCCATGTTGTACATTTGGTTCCCCTAAGATTTTCATTTTATTCTCCCCAGACAGGTACGGAGTGCAAACTGTCATTACATTATTGGTTCACTACCCAGCCACCATAAAGTGATGCAGATGGCAATTGTGCACTGCCCAGAGAGACAAGACTCAGGTGGGAGAAGACACTGTGTACTCTGCCTTCACAGGAAGACTATTTACAAGTACAGGTCTTGTGATGTGTCCCTGTACACTGTGAGTAAATTGGCCCATCTTTATTTTACTGAGTAGCATGATGTCAAAGCCAGCCAAGCTCAGTGATATGCAGTAGTCTGACTACTTTTTATTACTTGTTTAGTTTTTTTTTTGTTTTGTTTTTTTATGTAGTGTCAGATTATATATGTCAAACAGCAACTCTTTTTTTTTTCCAAAATCACTGGTCAATTTTCAGTGATTTTTCATGTACACTGGTACAACGAATCTGTTTTTACTGGTTTCTATAACCACACAAAGGAAAGATCATTTTACCATAGCATAAGTAAAACTTCACACAGATGTTCATTTTCAGTTCTGTGTTTAGTGTTCATTTAAAGACTAGTCAAATCATTTTAATCTATAGTCTCTACATAGTCTCTAATTGCATACACAGCCTGCAGAATTGAAGTCAGGTACTTAGCCCTGACCCTCAGACAGCATCTGCCATGGAATATGACGTGTCATAGGAGGTGGCTAAAACAGTGAAAGGATCATCAAATCTAATTCACAGTTAATTAAGCAATAAGTAAATACGCAAACAAACAAATAAAACACATTTGCCTCATGCTCTTATTTATAACTTTGGTTTTTACCAGACATATGGAAAAATCCTATGCCTTTGAATCCTAAGTACTTGTTGTACCCCACTCTCCCCTAGTTATTGTGCTTATGCTGCAGATAATCCTAATGTTAATTGTAAGGGAACGGCACTGTTCTGGATGCAAAATCAATTGTATTAAAGATTTACAGTCATTTCTCAGTATATGCTTCAGGAATAAAATAACTGTGATGATTTTAAAATCATTGAGATTGAGTGGTACTGAATAATACCAGTACACTATGCTGTATAATACCAGTACACTATGATGTATAATACCAGTACACTATGATGTATAATACCAGTACACTATGATGTATAATACCAGTACACTATGATGTATAATACCAGTACACTATGGTGTATAATACCAGTACACTATGATGTATAATACCAGTACACTATGGTGTATAATACCAGTACACTATGGTGTATAATACCAGTACACTATGATGTATAATACCAGTACACTATGATGTATAATACCAGTACACTATGATGTATAATACCAGTACACTATGATGAATAATACCAGTACACTATGGTGAATAATACCAGTACACTATGATGAATAATACCAGTACACTATGATGTATAATACCAGTACACTATGGTGAATAATACCAGTACACTATGATGAATAATACCAGTACACTATGGTGTATAATACCAGTACACTATGATGTATAATACCAGTACACTATGATGTATAATACCAGTACACTATGATGAATAATACCAGTACACTATGATGTATAATACCAGTACACTATGGTGAATAATACCAGTACACTATGATGAATAATACCAGTACACTATGATGTATAATACCAGTACACTATGATGTATAATACCAGTACACTATGGTGTATAATACCAGTACACTATGGTGTATAATACCAGTACACTATGATGAATAATACCAGTACACTATGGTGTATAATACCAGTACACTATGGTGTATAATAACAGTACACTATGGTGTATAATACCAGTACACTATGGTGAATAATACCAGTACACTATGATGTATAATACCAGTACACTATGGTGAATAATACCAGTACACTATGATGAATAATACCAGTACACTATGGTGTATAATACCAGTACACTATGGTGTATAATACCAGTACACTATGGTGTATAATACCAGTACACTATGATGAATAATACCAGTACACTATGATGAATAATACCAGTACACTATGGTGTATAATACCAGTACACTATGATGAATAATACCAGTACACTATGGTGTATAATACCAGTACACTATGATGAATAATACCAGTACACTATGATGTATAATACCAGTACACTATGATGTATAATACCAGTACACTATGGTGTATAATACCAGTACACTATGATGAATAATACCAGTACACTATGATGAATAATACCAGTACACTATGGTGTATAATACCAGTACACTATGATGTATAATACCAGTACACTATGGTGTATAATACCAGTACACTATGATGAATAATACCAGTACACTATGGTGTATAATACCAGTACACTATGGTGTATAATACCAGTACACTATGGTGTATAATACCAGTACACTATGATGTATAATACCAGTACACTATGGTGTATAATACCAGTACACTATGGTGTATAATACCAGTACACTATGATGTATAATACCAGTACACTATGATGAATAATACCAGTACACTATGGTGTATAATACCAGTACACTATGATGTATAATACCAGTACACTATGGTGTATAATACCAGTACACTATGGTGTATAATACCAGTACACTATGATGTATAATTCTTTTGTATATATATGTAACACATATCAATACATGATACACATGGAGGCATGGATTTAAACAAAAAACAGCTCTTATCTGGGGTGGTATAATGTTCCAAATGCTCCTAAAAATTAAGTTTAATCACGCCCCCGCCCCCGCACTTTTCAAAATCCTGTTTCTGTCCCCCCCACATTTTACATTTGTTTGTTATGATTTTTAACCGCATGCCGGACCGAGCAGAACACAGAGAGTCCACGAGTCGATGCGCATGTCCCTGTCCAGGAACGCCCACTCTAACACAGTCTCACTGAAAGATGTAATGAACAGGTATAATGAACAGGTGTAATGAACAGGTGTAATGAACAGGTGTAATGAACAGGTGTAATAAACAGGTATAATGAACAGGTGTAATGAACAGATGTAATGAACAGGTGTAATAAACAGGTGTAATAAACAGGTGTAATAAACAGGTATAATGAACAGATGTAATGAACAGGTGTAATGAACAGGTGTAATAAACAGATGTAATGAACAGGTGTAATAAACAGGTGTAATGAACAGATGTAATGAACAGGTGTAATAAACAGGTATAATGAACAGGTATAATGAACAGGTGTAATGAACAGATGTAATGAACAGGTGTAATAAACAGATGTAATGAACAGGTGTAATAAACAGGTATAATGAACAGGTGTAATACAGGTGTAATGAACAAGTGTAATGAACAGGTGTAATGAATAGGTGTAATGAACAGGTGTAATGAACAAGTGTAATAAACAGGTATAATGAACAGGTATAATGAACAGGTATAATGGACAGGTGTAATGAACAGATGTAATGAACAAGTGTAATAAACAGGTATTATGAACAGGTGTAATGAACAGGTGTAATGAACAAGTGTAATAAACAGGTATAATGAACAGGTGTAATGAACAGGTGTAATGAACAGGTATAATGAACAGGTGTAATGAACAGGTGTAATGAACAGGTGTAATGAACAAGTGTAATAAACAGGTATTATGAACAGGTGTAATGAACAGGTGTAATGAACAGGTGTAATGAACAAGTATAATAAACAGGTATAATGAACAGGTGTAATGAACAGGTGTAATGAACAGGTGTAATGAACAGGTATAATGAACAGGTGTAATGAACAGGTATAATGAACAGGTATAATGAACAGGTGTAATGAACAGGTGTAATGAACAGGTGTAATGAACAGGTGTAATGAACAAGTGTAATAAACAGGTGTAATGAACAGGTGTAATGAACAGGTGTAATGAACAAGTGTAATAAACAGGTATAATGAACAGGTGTAATGAACAGGTGTAATGAACAAGTGTAATAAACAGGTATAATGAACAGGTGTAATGAACAGGTGTAATGAACAGGTGTAATGAACAAGTGTAATAAACAGGTATAATGAACAGGTGTAATGAACAGGTGTAATGAACAGGTGTAATGAACAGGTGTAATGAACAAGTGTAATAAACAGGTGTAATGAACAAGTGTAATAAACAGGTATAATGAACAGGTGTAATGAACAGGTGTAATGAACAGGTATAATGAACAGGTGTAATGAACAGGTGTAATGAACAGGTGTAATGAACAAGTGTAATAAACAGGTATAATGAACAGGTGTAATGAACAGGTGTACTGTTTTTTCACACACCCCACACACACTCTTACACACCCCACACACCCCTCACACACACTTACACACCCCACACACACTCTTACACAAGCCACACATCCCTGACACACTCTTACACATGCCACACACCCATCACACACACTTACAAACCCCACAAACACTCTTACACACCCCACACACACTCGTATACGCCCCGCACATCTGTCACACACTCTTACACACCCCACACACACTCTTACGCACCCCAAACACCCCACACACACTCTTACACACCCCACACACCCCTCACACACTCTTACACACACCCCACACTTATCACACAAACTTACACACCCCACACACCCCTCACACACACTTACACACCCCAAACACACTCTTACACACCCCTCACACACTCTTACACATGCCACACACCCCTGACACACACTTACACACCCCACACACACTCTTACACACCCCACACACCCCTCACACACACTTACACACCCCACACACACTCTTACACACCCCACACACCCCTCACACACACTTACACACCCCTCACACACTCTTACACACCCCTCACACACTCTTACACACCCCACACACCCCTCACACACACTTACACACCCCACACACACTCTTACACACCCCACACACCCCTCACACACACTTACACACCCCTCACACACTCTTACACACCCCACACACCCCTCACACACTCTTACACATGCCACACACCCATCACACACACTTACACACCCCACACACACTCTTACACACCCCACACACACTCTAACACACCCCATACACCCCTCACACACTCTTACACAACCCAAACACCCCGCACACACTCTTACACACCCCAAACACCCCACACAAACTCTTACACACCCGACACACCCCTCACACACACTTACACACCCCAAACACACTCTTACACACCCCTCACACCCATCACACACTCTTACACACCCCTCACACACACTTACACACCCCTCACACACTCTTACACACCCCACACACCCCTCACACACACTTACACGCCCCTCACACACTCTTACACACCCCACACACCCCTCACACACACTTACACACCCCAAACACACTCTTACACACCCCTCACACACTCTTACACATGCCACACACCCCTCACACACACTTACACACCCCACACACACTCTTACACACCCCTCACACACTCTTACACACCCCACACACCCCTCACACACTCTTACACAACCCAAACACCCCTCACACACTCTTACACACCCCAAACACCCCACACACACTCTTACACAACCCACACGCCCCTCACACACTCTTACACAACCCAAACACCCCTCACACACACTTACACACCCCAAACACCCCTCACACACTCTTACACACCCCAAACACCCCACATACTCTTACACAACCCAAACACCCCTCACACACTCTTACACACCCCAAACACCCCACACACACTCTTACACAACCCACACGCCCCTCACACACTCTTACACAACCCACACACCCATCACACACAGTTACACACCCCACACACACTCTTACACACCCGACACACCCCTCACACACACTTCCACACCCCTCACACACACACCCCACACACCCTCTTACACACCCCAAACACCCCTCACACACTCTTACACAACCCACACACCCATCACACACAGTTGCACACCCCTCACACACATTTACACACCGCACACACACTCGTACACAACCCACACAACCCACACATACTTATACACCTCACAAACACTCGTACACACCCCACACACCCCAAATACACACTTACACACCCCTCACACACACTTACACACCCCAAACACACACTTACGCACCCCACAGACACACTTACACACAGCACACACACTCTTACACACCCCACACACCCCTCACACACACCTATACACCCCACACACACACTTATACACCCCACACACAATCATACACACTCGTACACACCCCACACACCTGAAACACACTCTTACACACCCCACACACCCCTCACACACACTTACACACCCCAAACACACTCTTACACACCCCACACACACCTCACACACTCTTACACATGCCACACACACCCCTCACACACACTTACACACCCCACACACCCCTCACACACATGTACACACCCCACACACACTCTTACACACCCCACACATCCCTCACACACTCTTACACACACTTACACACCCCTCACTTACACCCCACACACACTCTTACACACCCCACACACACTCTTACACACCCCACACACCCCTCACACACTCTTACACAACCCAAACACTTCTCACACACTCTTACACATCCCAAACACCCCACACACACTCTTACACAACCCACACGCCCCTCACACACTCTTACACAACCCACACACCCATCACACACAGTTACACACCCCTCACACACACTTACACACCACACACACACTCTTACACAACCCACACACACTTATACACCCCACAAACACTCGTACACACCCCACACACCCCTCACACACACTTACACACCCCAAACACACTCTTAAACACCCCACAGACACACTTACACACAGCACACACACTCTTACACACCCCTCACACACACCTATACACCCCACACACACACTTATACACCCCACACACAATCTTACACACTCTTACACACCCCACACACCCGAAACACACTCTTACACACCCCACACACCCCTCACACACACTTACACACCCCAAACACACTCTTACACACCCCACACACCCCTCACACACACTTACACATCCCACACGCACTCTTAAACACCCGACACACCCCTCACACACACCTATACACCCCACACACACACTTATACACCCCACACACAATCTTACACACTCTTACACACCCCACACACCCGAAACACACTCTTACACACCCCACACACCCCTCACACACACTTACACACCCCAAACACACTCTTACACACCCCACACACCCCTCACACACACTTACACATCCCACACGCACTCTTAAACACCCGACACACCCCTCACACACACTTACACATCCCACACAACCCTCACACACACACCCCACACACACTCTTACACACCCCACACACCCCTCACACACACTTACACACCCCTCACACACACTTATACACCCCACACACAATCTTACACACTCTTACACACCCCACACACCCCTCACACACACTTACACACCCCACAGACACTCTTACACACCCCACACACCCCTGACACACTCTTACACGCCCCTCACACACACTTACACACCCCACACACACTCTTACACACCCCACACACCCCTCACACACACTTACACACCCCAAACACACTCTTACACACCCCACACACCCCTGACACACACTTCCACACCCCTCACAGACACTTACACACCCCAAACACACTCTTACACACCCCACACACCCCTCACACACTCTTACACACCCCAAACACACTCTTACACATCTCTCACACAGTCTTACACACGCCACACACCCCTCACACACACTTAGACTCCCCACACACACTCTAACACACCCCTCACACACTCTTACACACCCCACACACCCCTCACACACACGTACACACCCCTCACACACTCTTACACACCCCACACATCCCTCACACACTCTTACACACCCCACACACACTCTTACACACCCGACACACCCCTCACACACACTTACACACCCCTCACTCACTCTTACACACCCCACACACCCTTCACACACACTTACACACCCCTCACACACACACCCCACACACACTCTTACACACCCCACACACACTCTTACACACCCCACACACCCCTCACACACTTACACACCCCTCACACACTCTTACACACCCCATACACCCCTCACACACACTTACACACCCCACACACACTCTTACACACCCCACACACACTCTTACACAACCCAAACACCCCTCACACACTCTTACACACCCCACACACCCCACACACACTCTTACACAACCCACACACCCCTCACACACTCTTACACACCCCACACACACTCTTACACAACCCAAACACCCCTCACACACTCTTACACACCCAACACACCCCACACACACTCTTACACAACCCACACGCCCCTCACACACTCTTACACACCCCACACACCAATCACATACACACCCCTCACACACATTTTTCACACCCCACACACCCTTCACACACACTTACACACCCCTAGATCACTCTTACACACCCCACACACCCTTCACACACACTTACACACCATTCACACACCCCACACACCGCTCACAGACACTTACACACCCCACACACACTCTTACACACCCCACACACCCCTCACACACACTTACACACCCCACACACACTCTTACACACCCCACACACCACTCACGCACACTTACACACCCCACACACACTCTGACACAACCCACACAACCCTCACACACTCTTACACACCCCACAAACACCCTTACACACCCCACACACCCCTCACACACTCTTACACACCCCAAACACCCCACACACACTCTTACACAACCCACACGCCCCTCACACACTCTTACACAACCCACACACACATCACACACAGTTACACACCCCACACACACTCTTACACACCCGACAGACCCCTCACACACACTTACACACCCCTCACTCACTCTTACACACCCCACAAACCCCTCACACACACTTACACACCCATCACACACACACCCCACACACCCTCTTACACACCCCACACACCCCTCACACACACTTACACACCCCAAACACACTCTTACACATCTCTCACACAGTCTTACACACGCCACACACCCCTCACACACTCTTACACACCCCACACATCCCTCACACACTCTTACACAAACCACACACACTCTTACACACCCGACACACCCCTCACACACACTTACACACCCCTCACTCACTCTTACACACCCCACACACCCTTCACACACACTTACACACCCCTCACACACACCCCACACACACTCTTACACACCCCACACACACACTTACACACCCCTCACTCACTCTTACACACCCCACACACCCTTCACACACACTTACACACCCCTCACACACACACCCCACACACACTCTTACACACCCCACACACTCTTACACACCCCACACACACTCTTACACACCCCACACACCCCTCACACACTCTTACACACCCCTCACACACACTTACACACCCCAAAAACACTCTTACACACCCCTCACACACACTTACACACCCCACACACACTCTTACACAACCCACACACACTTATACACCACACAATCTCTCGTACACACCCCAAACACACACTTACACAACCCTCACACACACTTACACACCCCAAACACACTCTTAAACACCCCACAGACACACTTACACACAGCACACACACTCTTACACACCCCTCACACACACCTATACACCCCACACACACACTTATACACCCCACACACAATCTTACACACTCTTACACACCCCACACACCCGAAACACACTCTTACACACCCCACACACCCCTCACACACACTTACACACCCAAAACACACTCTTACACACCCCACACACCCCTCACACACACTTACACATCCCACACGCACTCTTACACACCCGACACACCCCTCA